>NW_024394175.1:0-3297 GCF_016617805.1 Bactrocera tryoni
AGGTCAAGAAAAAGTATTTACAGAATAACAGCTACCACAACAGGGCACTAGCCATTTGGGGAACATGCGTCCAAAATGGGATTGCCCTACAACGACATCTGCCGTGGCTGCGGAGTAGCAGGGAACAAGGAAACAATCTTCCACTTTCTCTGCGAATGCCCAGCTCTAGCACAGATCCGACACAAAATACTCGGAATCCACCAAGCACCAAGCCTTGAATGGATTTCCACCAAAAGCATATCGGACATAAGTAGTTTCATCGAAACCTCAAAATGGTTTGAGAGAGAAGAATAAACGTAATAGCAGATACAGGAGGTTCTACAAATAGTGTATCAAAATGGCACATCAAGTGCTAATTGAGCCCGATAGGGCTGCACTCCTACCTACCTACCTAATTAACTTTAATATGCGAATTTAATAATTTGAAACAACTTGATATGGATTTCTAAATGTGTACATGCAAGAAAGTCGGTTTTATACCTAAATGTAAAATTATGCAATTTTTTCCAAATGCACTGCCGTTATGGCCTTATTCCAACTTTAGTAAGATGAAGAAAGTTATTTAACTTTAATATGTTAAGCTAATGATTTAAAGCAACTTGATATGTATTGCTAAATGTTTCCATGCAGGAAAATCGGTTTCATACCTAAATGTAAAATTGTGGAATTTTTCCAAATGCACTGCCGTTATGGCTTTATGCCAACTTGAGTAAGATGGTGAGGGTTAATTAACTTTAATATGTTAAGCTACTGATTTGAGGTAACTAGATATGGATTTCTAAATGTGTACATGCAAGAAAATCGGTTTTATACCTAAAGGTAAAACTGTGGAATTTTCCAAATGCACTGCCGGTTTGGCTTTATGCCAACTTCAGCAAGATGAAGAAAGTTAATTAACTTTAATATGTGAATATAATAATGTGAAACAACTTGATATGGATTTTTAAATGTTTACATGCAAGAAAGTCGGTTTTATACCTAAAAATAAAATTATGGAATTTTTTCCAAATGCACTGCCGTTTTGGCTTTATGCAAACTGGAGTAAGACGGTGAGGGTTAATAACCTTTAATATGTTAAGCTAATGATTTGAAGCAACCTGATATGGATTTCTAAATGTAAACATGCCAGAAATTCGATTTTGAACCTAAATGAAAAATTGTGGAATTTTTCCAAATGCACTGCCGGTTTTGCTTTATGCCAACTTCTGTAATATGACGAAGGTTAATTAACTAGAATATGTAACGTTAATGATTTAAGTCAACTCGACATGTATTGCTAAATGTTTAAATGCAGGAAAATCGGTTTTATACCTTAATGTAAAATTGTGGAATTTTTCCAAATGCACTGCCGTTATGGTCTTATGTCAACTTGAGTAAGATGGTGAGGGTTAATTAACTTTAATATGTTAAGCTAATGAAATGAGGTAACTTTATATGGATTTCTAAATGTGTACATGCAAGAAAATCGGCTTTATACCTAAAGGTAAAATTGTGGAATTTTCCAAATGCACTGCCGTTTTGTCTTTATGCCAACTTCAGTAAGATGAAGAAAGTTAATAAACTTTAATATGTGAGTTCAATAATCTGAAACAAATTGATATGGATTTCTAAATGTGTACATGCAAGAAAGTCGGTTTTATACCTAAAGGCAAAATTCTGGAAATTTACCAAATGCACTGCCGTTATGGTCTTATGTCAACTTGAGTAAGATGGTGAGGGTTAATTAACTTTAATATGTTAAGCTAATGATTTGAGGTAACTGGATATGTATTTCTAAATGTGTACATGCAAGAAAATCGGTTTTATACCTAAATGTAAAATTATGGAATTTTTTCCAAATGCACTGCCGTTTTGGCTTTATGTCAACTTGAGTAAGATGGTGAGGGTTAATTAACTTTAGTATGTTAAGCTAATGATTTGAGGTAACTTGATATGTACTTCTAAATGTGTACATGCAAGAAAATCGGATTTATGCTTAAATGTAAAATTCTGGAATTTTCCAAATGCACTGCCGTTTTGGCTTTTTGCCAACTTCAGTAAGATGAAGAAAAATAATTAACTTTAATATGTTAAGCTAATGATTTGAGGTAACTTGATATGTATTTCTAAATGTGTACATGCAAGAAAATCGGTTTTATACCTAAATGTAAAATTATGGAATTTTTTCCAAATGCACTGCCGTTTTGGCTTTTTGTCAACTTGAGTAAGATGGTGAGGGTTAATTAACTTTAATATGTTAAGCTAATGATTTTGAGCAACTTGATATGGATTTCTAAATGTAAACATGCCAGAAATTCGATTTTGAACCTAAATAAAAAATTGTGGAATTTTTCCAAATGCACTGCCGGTTTTGCTTTATGCCAACTTCTGTAATATGACGAAGGTTAATTAACTAGAATATGTGACGTTAATGATTTAAGTCAACTCGATATGGATTGCTAAATATTTAAATGCAGGAAAATCGGTTTTATACCTAAATGTAAAATTGTGGAATTTTTCCAAATGCACTGCCGTTATGGTCTTATGTCAACTTGAGTAAGATGGTGAGGGTTAATTAACTTTAGTATGTTAAGCTAATGATTTGAGGTAACTTGATATGTATTTCTAAATGTGTACATGCAAGAAAATCGGATTTATGCCTAAATGTAAAATTCTGGAACTTTCCAAATGCACTGCCGTTTTGGCTTTTTGCCAACTTCAGTAAGATGAAGAAAAATAATTAACTTTAATATGTTAAGCTAATGATTTGAGGTAACTTGATATGTATTTCTAAATGTGTACATGCAAGAAAATCGGTTTTATACCTAAATGTAGAATTATGGAATTTTTTCCAAATGCACTGCCGTTTTGGATTTATGCCTACTTGAGTAAGATGGTGAGGGTTAATTAACTTTAATATGTTAAGCTACTGTTTTGAGGTAACTTGATATGGATTTCTAAATGTTCACATGCAAGAAAATCGGTTTTATACTTAAATGTAAAATTCTGGAATTTTCCAAATGCACTGCCGTTTTGGCTTTATGCCAACCTCAGTAAGATGAAGAAGATTAATTAACTTTAATATGTGAAGCTAATGATTTGAAGCAACATGATATGGATTTCTAAATGTGAACATGCCAGAAATTCTGTTTTATACCTAAAAGAAAAATTGTGGAATTTTTTCAAATGCACTGCCGTTATGGTCTTATGTCAACTTGAGTAAGATGGTGAGTGTTAATTAACTTTAATATGTAAAGCTAATGATTTGAGGTAACTTGATATGGATTTCAAAATGTACACAAGGAAGAAAATCGGTTT
>NW_024394176.1:0-2030 GCF_016617805.1 Bactrocera tryoni
TTTGACCAATTCGCAAAGACATTGATACATACTGATGTTCCACGTCATTTTACATGGAACAAATCCGGTAAAAAATGGGAGCCACGAAAACAAGGAAAACCATATTGCTACATTATATAAAAAAAAACTTATGAAATAAATTTGTGTAAATCGAGTAACTATTACGAATAAAATAAGTCAATAACATGAGAAGCAAACGGAAGCTCGATAACCAAATTTTGTTACTTATATCCTGGAGCCTTAGCACCTCTTATCATCAAAATACATATATCATACACTGCGAATTAGTGCATAGCAAATTTATTAATATAACACTGTGATGATACCTACTTGCATATATTTTAACTAAAGTTTTGAACAACCAAGCACTAATTATTGAAGAGCCAGAATAATTTTACTGTATCATCTTCACTATAATATGAATTTAATTTAATCTTCAGTCCAAGTAGGATGTGGCTGGTTATCCTAACATCAAAAATTGAAAAAGTAAGCACAATAGAATATTTTGTTGTCGCCATCCGTTAGAATCTTTTGAAGCAAACAAGTAATTGTGACCGTCACATAATAGATAAAGAATTTGAAATTAGATAATATTGCGATTCGAAATTGAGATGTAAGCTATCCTATCATTAGACAAATAATTTGCAATAAAATATTCTATTGTTCTTACTTTTTCAATATTTGATGTTAGGCCCCAGTTATTTGACTTGCGTTACATATTTGATACTGACCCCATTCACACTGACAACCGATGAACGAACCGGTGACAATCTACCTTTCATCAGCATTGCCAAAAATTTACAATTTCTAAAAATTGTAGTCCCGCCCGTTCTAAATCACAAAGAAGAAGATTATCCGCATACGCACAAAACCTACAAAGTTGCTCGAGCTGCTCGAGCAGAGAATCCGTCATGAGATTTCAAATATATGGACGACAGATGGAGCCTTGCGGGCAGCCACGAACAACTTCAATCTCCACCCTTCCATTCATACCAACTAGAGAAGCTTTTCTGTCCGACAAATAGTTCCGCCAAAGAACAATTTCCGCACAGCTAAGCTAATCCAGCCGTTGCGCTAACTGACCCCAGCGTAGGTAATCAAAATTAAAGTCAACAAATATGCCAAGAATATATTTATTGGCATTTTCCTTAACAACATACTGAACATACAACCAAGCATCTTCTACACTGCGTCCTTCCCTAAACCCAAACTTCCTATCCGACCCCTCGTTAGCTCCTGAAGTCGTTCGACGATAACAAAGTGTCACCGATGCGAAGAGAGGTGAATCCGGACTTCTTCGACCCCGACAGATCCTATAGACCTGACCCCAGGGGTCGTTCCTATTTTCCTTAACAAAATTCCTCCACTCATCCTCCTTAATTTTGACTAACATTTCTTTATATTCCCTATGTGCACAACTAAATTCATACCTAAGCTGGGACAACCTATCTGAATTGGCCTGACAGTCCTCCTCTTCAAGGTTAGCTCAAGTGCCACCATATAATTTTCCTAACCCTACAACACTCATGCCTACCAAAAACCCTATTATTAGCTCCCCAAACTACCTCATAGAGACGAGCGAGATCGAGTCCATTTTGGTTCCAGTCAGTCCCAGTGGCACGCCATCGCCGCAATAGACTGTCATAAGGCGGGGAGGGGATCAAGGGGTAACCATAATTTGAATCAAATTCATAAACGTCACGTCAATATCGCTCACCCTGGGCCCATCAAATGTATAAAACTCACTGGGCTCATTCACAACATGGAGGACATCAGCCACCACCCATTCACTCAATACCTCATCTCGAATGTGGCTCCGATATCCAGACGAATGCCGTGATACCTATATGAAGTAGAAGCATATTCATGTATCCCAGGTAGAGCTCTAGAGGCTCTCTAAATTTACAGTACAAACTAGCCACAACCATTCTATCGAACACCCCCTCTGTAGCTACACAAATACCTAGCTGTGAAGAATCCAAAACTACATAATCATAGCTTGGATTATTCACAACTATTGCAGCATTAGC
>NW_024394177.1:0-3717 GCF_016617805.1 Bactrocera tryoni
ACATTAAGAAATCGATATCGAGTTGCGTAAAAATATGAACTTTACATATTTCTGTTAATTAGCCGTTTTGATGTTATTGGAGTTGTCGTGGAGATGTCGTATAGCCATAACGACAGTGTATTTGGAGCAATTTCACAATCTTATACATATTAAGGTGTAGAATTGATTTTTCAGTACGTACACATTAAACAATCGATATCAAGTTTCGTAAATATATGAACTTTACATATTTGATCAAGCAATCGATATCAAGTTGCGTAAATATATGAACTTTACATATTTAAACTAATTAGCCGTTTTGAAGTTATTGGATTTGTCATAGAGTTGTCATAGAGTTCTCGCATCACCATAACGACAGTGTAGTTAGAGCAATTTCACAATCTTATATAAGGTGTAGAATCGACTTTTTAGTACATACACATTAAGCAATCGATATCAAGTTGCGTAAGAATATGTACTTTACATATTTATGCCAATTAGCCGATTTGATGTTATTGGAGTTGTCGTATAGCCACAACGACAGTGTATTTAAAGTAATTTCGCAATCTTATATTAAGGTGTAAAATTGATATTTTGGTACATGCACATTAAGCAATCGATATCAAGTTGCGCAAAAATATGAACTGTACATATTTATGCAAATTTGCCGTTTTGATGTTATTGGAGTTGTCATAGAGTTGTCGTTCGCCATAACGACAGTGTATTTAATGCAATTTCCCTATCTTATATTAAGGTGAAGAATCGATTTTTTAGTACATACAAATTAAGCAATCGATATCAAGTTGCGTAAAAATATGAACTTTACATATTTATGCTAATTAGCCGTTTTGATGTTATTGGAGTTGTCAATGAGTTGTCGTGTAACCATAACGACATTGTATTTGGAGCAATCTCAGAATCTTATATTAAGGTGTAGAATTAATTTTTTGGTACATATACATAAGCAATCGATATCGTATGGCCACAACGACAGTGTATTTAAAGCAATTTTACCACCTTATATGAAGGTGTAAAATCGATTTTTTAGTACATACAGATTAAGCAATCGATATAAAGATGCGTAAAAATATGAACTTTACATATTTCTGTTATTTAGCCGTCTTGAAGTTATTGGAGTTGTCATAGATTTGTCGTTCGCCATAACGACAGTGTATTTGATGCAATTTCCCAATCTTATATTAAGGTGAAGAATTGATTTTTTAGTACATACAGATTAAGCAATCGATATCAAGTTGCGTAAAAATATGAACTTTACATTATTATGCTAATTAGCCGTTTTGATGTTATTGGAGTTGTCGTGGAGATGTCGTATAGACATAACGACAGTGTATTTGGAGCAATTTCACAATCTTATATTAAGGTGTAGAATTGATTTTTTGGTACATACACATTAAGCAATCGATATCAAGTTGCGTAAAAATATGAACTTTACATAATTATGCTAATTAGCCCTTTTGAAGTTATTGGAGTTGTCATAGAGTTGTTGTATAGCCATAACGACAGTGCACTTGGAACAATTCCACAATCTTATATTAAGGTGTAAAATTATTTTTTTAATAGATGCACATTAAGCAATCGATTTCGAGTTGCGTAAAATTATGGATTTTACATATTTATGCTAAAAAGCCGTTTTGAAGTTATTGGAGTTGTCATAGAGTTGTCGCATCACCATAACGACAGTGTATTTAGAGCAATTACACAATCTTATATAAGGTTTAGAATCGATTTTTTAGTACATACATATTTAGAAATTGATATCAAGTTGCGTAAAAATATGGATTTTACATATTTTTGTTAAATAGCCGTTTTGATGTTATTGGAGTTGTCGTGGAGTTGTCGTATAGCCATAACGACAGTGTATTTGGAGCAATTTCACAGTCTTATATTAAGGTGTAGAATTGATTTTTTGGTACATACACATTAAGCAATCGATATCAAGTTGCGTGAAAATATGGGCTTTACTTATTTATGCTAATTAAGCTTTTTGAAGTTATTCTAGTTGTCATAGAGTTATCGTATATCTATAACGACAGTGTATTTGGAGCAATTTCACAATCTCATATTAAAGTGTAAAATCGATTTTTTAGTACGTATACAAAAAGCAATCGACATCATGTTGCGTAAAAATATGAACTTTACATATTTATGCTAATTAGCCTTTTTGATATTATTGGAATTGTCGTAGGGTTGTCGCATCGCCATAGCGACAGTGTATTTAAAGCAATTTCACAATCTTACATAAGGTGTAGAATCGATTTTTTAGTACATACATCTTGAGCATCGATAACAAGTTGCGTAAAAATATGAACATAACATATTTCTGTTAATTAGCCGTTTAATGTTATTGGAGCGGTCATAGAGTTGTCGTTCGCCATAACGACAGTGTATTTGATGCAATTTCACAATCTTATATTAAGGTGAAGAATCGATTTTTTGGTACATACACATTAAGCTATCGATATCAAGATGCGTAAAAATATGAACTTTATATATTTATGCTAATTAGCCGTTTTGATGTTATTGGAGTTGTCAATGAGTTGCCGTGTAGCCATAACGATATTGTATTTGGAGCAATCTCACAATCTTATATTAAGGTGTAGAATTGATTTTTCAGTACATACACATTAAGCAGTCAATATCAGGTTTCATAAATATATGAACTTTACGTATTTTAATAAGCAATCGATATCAAATTGCGTAAAAATATGAACTTTACATATTTATTCTAATTAGCATTTTTGAAGTTATTGTAGTTGCCATAGAGTTATCGTATAGCTATAACGACAGTGTATTTGGAGCAATTTCACAATCTTATGTAAGGTGAAGAATCGATTTTTTAGTACATACACATTAAGCAATCGATATCAAGTTGCGTAAAAATATGAACTTTACATATTTCTGTTAATTAGCCGTTTCGATGTTAATGGAGTTGTCGTGGAGTTGTCGTATAGCCACAACGACAGTGTATTTGAAGCAATATCACAATCTTATACTAAGGTGTAGAATCGATTTTTTGGTACATATACATAAGCAATCGATATCGTATAGCCATAACGACAGTGTATTTGGAGCAATTTCACAATCTTATATTAGGTGTAGAATCGATTTTTTGATACATACACATTAAGCAATCGATATCAAGTTGCGTAAAAATATGAACTTTACATATTTCTGTTAATTAGCCGTTTCGATGTTAATTGAGTTGTCGTGGAGTTATCGTAGAGTTGTCGTATAGCCACAACGACAGTGTATTTGAAGCAATATCACACTCTTATATTAAGGTGTAAAATCGATTTTTTGGTACATGTACATAAGCAATCGATATCGTATAGCCATAACCACAGTGTATTTGGAGCAATTTTACAATCTTATATTAAGGTGCAGAAGTGATTTTTTGGTACAAGCGCATTAAGCAATCGATATCAGGTTGCGTAAGAATATGAACTTTACATATTACTGTTAATTAGCCGTTTAATGTTATTGGAGTTGTCATAGAGTTGTCGTTCGCCATAGCGACAGTGTATTTGATGAAATTTCACAATCTTATATTATAGTGTGTGTGTAGAATCGATTTTTTAGTACGTATACATAACGCAATCGACATCAAGATGCGTAAAAATATGAACTTTACATATTTCTGTTAATTAGCCGTTTAATGTTATTGGAGTTGTAATAGAGTTGTCGTTCGCCATCACGAGCAATCGATATCGTAACCAC
>NW_024394178.1:0-9813 GCF_016617805.1 Bactrocera tryoni
TTGAAATGCTTTAAATCATTAATTTAACATTTTTAAGTTAATTTACCTTCTTCATCTTACTGAAGTTGACATAAAGCCATAAGGCAGTGCATTTGGAAGAAGTGTATAATCTCATATTCAGGTAAAAAGTCGATTTTCTTGTATATACACATAAAGCAGTAGCTATTGAGTTGCTTTAAATCATTAGTTTAACATTTTTAAGTTAATTTACCTTCTTCATCTTACTAAAGTTGACATAAAGCCATAACGGCAGTGCATTTAGAAGAATTCTATAGTCTTATATTCAGGTATATAGTCCATTTTCTTGTATATACGCATTAAGCAGTGGCTATTGAGTTGCTTTAAATCATTAATTTAACATCTTTAAGTTAATTTACCTTCTTCATTTTACTGAAGTTGACATAAAGCCATAACGGCAGAGCATTTGGAAGAATTCGACAATCTTATATTCAGGTATAAAGTCGATTTTCTTGTATATACACATTTAGCAGTCGATATTGAGTTGTTATAAATCATTAGTATAACATATTTAAGTTAATTAACCTTCTTCAGCTTACTGAAGTTGACATAAAGCCATAGTGGCCGTGCATTTGGAAGAATTCGACAATCTTATATTCAGGTATAAAGTCCATTTTTTTTTATATACACATTAAGCAGTCGATACTGAGTGGCTTTAAATCATTAATTTTACATATTTAAGTTAATTAACTTTTTTCACCTTCCTATAGTTGACATAAAGCCAAAACGCCAGTGCAGTTGGAAGAATTCGACAATCTTATATTCAGGCATAAATTCGATTTTCGTGTATATACATATTTAGCAGTCGGTATTATGTTGTTTTAAATCATTAATTTAACATATTTAAGTTAATTTACCTTCTTCATCTTACTGAACTTGACATAAAGCCATAACGGCAATGCAGATGGAAGAATTCGACAATCTTATATTCAGGTATAAATTCGATTTTCTTGTATATGCACATTAAGCAGTCGATATTGAGATGCTTTAAATCACTAGTATTACATATTTAAGTTAATTAACCTTCTTCGTCTTACTGAAGTTGAAATAAAGCCATAACGGCAGTGCATTTGGAAGAATTCGACAATCTTATATTCAGGTATAAAGTCCATTTTCTTGTATAACCACATTTAGCAGTCGATATTGAGTTGCTTTAAATCATAAATTTAACATATTTAAGTTAATTTACCTTCTTCATCTTATTGAAGTTGACATAAAGCCATAACGGCAGTGCATTTGGAAGAATTCGACAATCTTATATTCAGGTTAAAAGTCGATTTTCTTTTATATATACATTTAGCAATCCATATTGAGTTGTTACAAATCATAAGTGTAACAAATTTAAGTTAGTTAACCTTCTTCAGCTTACTGAAGTTGACATAAAGCCATAACGCCCGTGCATTTGGAAGAATTCAAAAATCTTATATTCAGGTATAAAGTCGATTTTCTTGTATATACACATTAAGCAGTCGATACTGAGTGGCATTAAATCATTAATTTAACATATTTAAGTTAGTTAACTTTCTTCACCTTCTTGAAGTTGACATAAAGCCAAAACGCCAGTGCAGTTGGAAGAATTCGACAATCTTATATTCAGGTAAAAAGTCGATTTTCTTTTATATATACATTTAGCAGTCGATATTGAGTTGTTTCAAATCATTACTTTAACATGTTTAAGTTAATTAGCCTTCTTCATCTTACCGTAGTTGACATAAAGCCATAATGGCCGTGCATTTGGAAGAATTCGACAATCTTATATTCAGGTATAAAGTCCATTTTCTTTTATATACACATTAAGCAGTCGATACTGAGCGGCTTTAAATCATTAATTTAACATCTTTAAGTTAATAACTTTCTTCATCTTACTGAATTTGTTATAAAGCCATATAGGCAGTGCAGTTGGAAGAATTCGACAATCTTATATTCAGATATAAAGTCGATTTTCTTGTATATACACATTAAGCAGTCGATACTGTGTGGCTTTAAATCATTAATTTAACATAATTAAGTTAATTAACTTTCTTCACCTTCCTTAAGTTGACATAAGGCCAAACGCCAGTGCAGTTGGAAGAATTCGACAATCTTATATTCAGGCATAAATTCGATTTTCGTGTATATACATATTTAGCAGTCGGTATTGTGTTGTTTTAAATCATTAGTTTAACATATTTAAAGGAATTAACCTTCTTTATCTTACTGAAGTTGACATTAAGCCATAACGGCAATGCATTTGGAAGAATTCGACAATCTTCTATTCAGGTATAAATTCGATTTTCTTGAATATGCACATTAAGCAGTCGATATTGAGTTGCCTTAATTCATTAATTTAACATCTTTAAGTTAATTTACCTTCTTCATCTTACTGATGTTGACATAAAGCCAAAACGGCAGTGCGCTTGGAAGACCTCGACATTCTTATATTCAGGTATAAAGTCGATTTTCTTGTATATACACATTTAGCAGTCGATATTGAATTGCTTTGAATCATTAGTTTAACATATTTCAGTCAATTTACCTTCTTCATCTCACTGTAGTTGACATAAAGTCATAACGACAGTGCGTTTGGAAGACCTCGACATTCTTATATTCAGGTATAAAGTCGATTTTCTTGTTTATACACATTTAGCAGTCGATATTGAATTGCTTTGAATCATTAGTTTAACATATTTCAGTCAATTTACCTTCGTCATCTCACTGTAGTTGACATAGAGCCATAACGACAGTGCGTTTGGAAGACCTCGACATTCTTATATTCAGGTACAAAGTCGATTTTCTTGTATATACACATTTAGCAGTCGATATTGAGTTGCTTTAAATCAATAATATAACACATTTAAGTTAAGTAACCTTTTTTATTTACTTAAGTTACATAAAGCCATAACGGCAGTGCATTTGGTAGAAATATTGACTTTCTTATATTCAGGTATAATGTCGATTTTCTTGTACATATATACACATTTAGCATTGAGTTGCTTTAAATCATTAATTTAACATATTTAAGTTAATTAACCTTCTTTATCTTACTGAAAATGAAATAAAGCCATAACGGCAGTGCATTTGGAAGAATTCGACAAGCTTACATTGAGGTATATAGCCGATCTTCTGGTATATACACATTTAAAAATCGATTTTGAGTTACTACAAATCATTATTAACATGTTTAAGTTAATTAGCCTTCTTCATCTTACCGAAGTTGACATAAAGCTATAACGGCAGTGCATTTGGAAGAACTCGACATTCTTATACTCAGGTATAAAGCCGATTTTCTTTTATATACACATTTCGAAATCCATAGCAAGTTGCTTCAAATCATTAACTTTACATAATGAAGGTATTTAACTTTCTTCATCTTACTAAAGTTGACTTAAAGCCACAACGGCAGTGCATTTGGAAGAATTCGACATTCCTATACTCAGGTATAAAGCCGATTTTCTTTTATATGCGCGCTTATCAGTCGATAATGAGTTGCTTTAAATTATTAATTTAACATATTTAAGTTAATTAACCTTCTTCATCTTACTGAAGTTGACATAAAGCCATAACGGCATTGTATTTGGAAGAATTCGACATCCTTATATCCAGGTATAAAGTCGATTTTCTTGCATATACACATTTCGAAATCCATAGCAAGTTGCTTCAAATCATTAACTTTACATAATGAAGGTATTTAACTTTCTTCATCTTACTAAAGTTGACATAAAGCCATAACGGCAGTGCATTTGGGAGAATTCGACATTCCTATACTCAGGTATAAAGCCGATTTTCTTGCATATACACATTTCGAAATCCATAGCAAGTTGCTTCAAATCATTAACTTTACATAATGAAGATATTTAACTTTGTTCATCTTACTAAAGTTGACATAAAGCCATAACGGCAGTGCATTGGGAAGAATTCGACATTTCTATACTCAGGTATAAAGCCGATTTTCTTTTATATGCACGCCTATCAGTCGATTGGGAGGATGGAGTCGTGTATAGAAGTTCACGCAAGTGAGGAAAGTTCTCTGATCGCCATTCACGTGGGAGTGGCCAGAAACGATTCTTTTACACATGGCTCAAGCAGCTCACTACTTCCGGTCTTTGACCAAGTATCCTCTGGGTAGCCTAAGAACATCCGTTCGAAGGCGAGCTAAAGTGAGAAGGCGAAACATTCCCTACAAGGGTTGTGCGCTGGGTTTGGGACCCGCCACGTAAAAAACACCCCCAGTGAAGAGCTACAACCAGCCTCGGATGAGAGACCCCCCTTTTGATGACGACCATGGCAAACGAAATAAGGACTACGAATTGAGGGCATGCACCTGGAATGTCCGGTCCCTTAATTGGGAAGGTGCCGCTGCCCAGCTGGTTGATGTCCTCGTAAAGACAAAGGCTGACATCACCGCCGTCCAAGAAATGCGATGGACGGGACAAGGACAGAGACGAGTAGGTCCTTGTGACATTTACTACAGTGGCCATATAAAGGAGCGCAAGTTTGGTGTAGGATTCGTGGTGGGAGAGAGACTCCGTCGCCGAGTACTATCATTCACTGCGGTGAATGAACGTCTAGCCACAATCCGCATCAAAGCGAGGTTCTTCAACATATCGCTGATTTGCGCCCACGCCCCGACGGAAGAGAAGGACGATGTGACCAAAGATGCCTTCTATGAGCGCTTGGAGCGCGCTTATGAGAGCTGCCCCCGCCACGATGTCAAAATCGTGCTTGGCGACTTTAACGCCAGGGTGGGCAAAGAAGATATATTTGGCACTACGGTCGGTAAATTCAGCCTCCACGACGAAACATCCCCAAATGGGTTGAGGCTGATTGACTTCGCCGGGGCCCGAAATATGGTTATCTGTAGTACTAGATTCCAGCATAAGAAGATTCATCAAGCTACCTGGCTGTCTCCGGATCGAAAAACTACCAACCAGATCGATCATGTTGTGATAGACGGAAGACACGTCTCCAGTGTTTTAGATGTGCGTGCGCTCCGAGGTCCTAACATCGACTCGGACCACTATCTTGTTGCAGCCAAGATTCGCACCCGCCTCTGTGCAGCAAAAAACGCACGCCAACAAACACAAGGAAGGTTCGACGTCGAGAAGCTGCAATCACAACAGACAGCCGAACGATTTTCTACTCGGCTTGCACTCCTGCTCTCTGAGAGCACTCGTCAACAACTCGGTATAAGGGAACTGTGGGACGGCATTTCAAACTCCTTACGTACAGCTGCAACCGAAACCATTGGTTTTCGGAAAGTGCAAAAGAACAGCTGGTACGACGAGGAGTGCCGTGTCGCAGCGGAGAGAAAACAGGCTGCCTACCTCGCAACGTTACGATCGACCACTACACGTGCGGGATGGGATAGATACCGAGAGTTGAAGAGGGAAGCGAGACGCATTTGCAGACAGAAGAAGAAAGAGGCCGAAATTCGTGAGTACGAAGAGCTTGATAAGCTGGCCGACAGGGGTAATGCTCGAAAATTCTACGAAAAAATGCGGCGGCTTACGGAAGGTTTCAAGACCGGAGCGTATTCCTGTAGAACCCCCAAAGGTGATCTAGTCACTGATGCCCAGAGCATAGTTAAATTATGGAGGGAACACTTCTCCAGCCTGCTGAATGGCAGTGAACGCACAACACCAGGAGAAGGAGAACCCGATTCCCCAATCGATGACGATGGAGCAGACGTTCCATTACCCGACCATGAAGAAGTTCGAATAGCAATTGCCCGCCTGAAGAACAACAAAGCGGCAGGGGCCGACGGATTGCCGGCCGAGCTATTCAAACACGGCGGCGAAGAACTGATAAGGTGCATGCATCAGCTTCTTTGTAAAATATGGTCGGACGAAAGCATGCCCAACGATTGGAATTTAAGTGTGCTATGCCCAATCCATAAAAAAGGAGACCCCACAATCTGCGCCAACTACCGTGGGATTAGCCTCCTCAACATCGCATATAAGGTTCTATCGAGCGTATTGTGTGAAAGATTAAAGCCCACCGTCAACAAACTGATTGGACCTTATCAGTGTGGCTTCAGACCTGGCAAATCAACAACCGACCAGATATTCACCATGCGCCAAATCTTGAAAAAGACCCGTGAAAGGAGAATCGACACACACCACCTCTTCGTCGATTTCAAAGCTGCTTTCGACAGCACGAAAAGGAGCTGCCTTTATGCCGCGATGTCTGAATTTGGTATCCCCGCAAAACTAATACGGCTGTGTAAACTGACGTTGAGCAACACGAAAGCTCCGTCAGAATCGGGAAGGACCTCTCCGAGCCGTTCGATACCAAACGAGGTTTCAGACAAGGCGATTCCCTATCGTGCGACTTTTTCAACCTGCTTTTGGAGAAAATAGTTCGAGCCGCAGAACTAAATAGAGAAGGTACCATCTTCTATAAGAGTGTACAGCTGTTGGCGTATGCCGATGATATTGATATCATCGGCCTCAACACCCGCGCCGTTAGTTCTGCTTTCTCCAGGCTGGACAAGGAAGCACAGAAAATGGGTCTGGCAGTGAACGAGGGCAAGACGAAGTATCTCCTGTCATCAAACAAACAGTCGTCGCATTCGCGACTTGGCACTCACGTCACTGTTGACAGTCATAACTTTGAAGTCGTAGATAATTTCGTCTATCTTGGAACCAGCGTAAACACCACCAACAATGTCAGCCTAGAAATCCAACGCAGGATAACTCTTGCCAACAGGTGCTACTTCGGACTGAGTAGGCAATTGAGAAGCAAAGTCCTCTCTCGACAAACAAAAACCAAACTCTATAAGTCACTCATAATTCCCGTCCTGCTATACGGTGCAGAGGCTTGGACGATGTCAACAACTGATGAGTCGACGTTGCGAGTTTTCGAGAGAAAAGTTCTGCGAAAGATTTATGGTCCTTTGCGCGTTGGCCACGGCGAATATCGCATTCGATGGAACGATGAGCTGTACGAGATATACGACGACATTGACATAGTTCAGCGAATTAAAAGACAGCGGCTACGCTGGCTAGGTCATGTTGTCCGGATGGACGAAAACACTCCAGCTCTGAAAGTATTCGACGCAGTACCCGCCGGGGAAGCAGAGGAAGAGGAAGACCACCACTCCGTTGGAAGGACCAAGTGGAGAAGGACCTGGCTTCGCTTGGAATATCCAATTGGCGCCACGTAGCGAGAAGAAGAAACGACTGGCGCGCTGTTGTTAACTCGGCTATAATCGCTTAAGCGGTTTCTACGCCAATTAAGAAGAAGAAGATCAGTCGATATTGAGTTGCTTTAAATCATTAATTTAAAGCCATAACGGCAGTGTATTTGGAAGAATTCGACATCCTTATATTCAGGTATAAAGTCGATTTTCTTGTATATACACATTTAGCAGTCGACATTGAATTGCCTTAAATCATTAATTTGACATATTTAAGTTAATTAACTTTCTTTATTTTACTGAAGTTGACATAAAGCCATTACGGCGATGCATTTTGAAGAATTCGACATTTTTGTACTCAGTTATAAAGTCGATTTTCTTGTATATACACATTTAGCAATCGATATTGAGTTGCTTTAAATCATTACTTTAACATCTTTAAGTTAATTTACCTTCTTCATTTTACAGAAGTTGACATAAAGCCATAAAAGCAGTGTATTTGGAAGAATTCGACATCCTTATATTCAGGTAAAAAGTCGATTTTCTTGTATATACATATTAAGCAGTCGATTGTGAGTTGCTCCAAATCATTAATTTAACATATTCTAAGTTAATTTACCTCTTTATTTTACTGAAGTTGTCTAAGTTAATTTACCTTCTTCATATTATTGAAGTTGACATAAAGCCATGACGGCAGTGCATTTTTAAGAATTCGATATTCTTGTATTCAGCTATAAAGTCGATTTTCTTGTATATACACATTTAGCAATCGATATTGAGTTGCTTTAAATCATTAATTTAACATATTTAAGTTAATTAACCTTCTTCATCTTACTGAAGTTGACATAAAGCCATAAAAGCAGTGTATTTGGAAGAATTCGACATCCTTATATTCAGGTAAAAAGTCGATTTTCTTGTATATACATATTAAGCAGTCGATTGTGAGTTGCTCCAAATCATTAATTTAACATATTCTAAGTTAATTTACCTCTTTATTCTACTGAAGTTGTCTAAGTTAATTTACCTTCTTCATATTACTGAAGTTGACATAAAGCCATAACGGCAGTGCATTTGGAAGAATTCGACATTTTTGTACTCAGTTATAAAGTCGATTTTCTTGTATATACACATTTAGCAATCGATATTGAGTTGCTTTAAATCATTAACCTCTATGTCAACAGCAGATTTTTTTTACGCACGTCAACAGCAACACATCCGGGTATGTACATACGTTTTGTATGGCAAATGGCATGCTGTTATAACCCGGCAGGTTCACATTCAACTAATCGCTTGCGATTCAGATTTTTTTTACTAATATACTCACACATTTACGTTATATCGAAAATATACGTATGCATGTGTTAACACATTTGCGTAAATTGCGGGAATTCCCGTCATTCATGTTTCCTTCAATAAAACAATTGCGGGAATTCCCGCGCTATTATCCCGCAATTTCTTCCGCACATATAAAGTTGCTCTTGAAAAATAAATGCGGGAATTCCGGTAATGGCGGGAATTCCCTAATTTGTTCAAACTATTTAAAAAAATTAACCTGTAACCTGTTAATTAACCTGTAACCTGTTAATTAACCTTCTTCATTTTACTGAAGTTGACAAAAAGCCATTACGGCAATGTATTTGGAAGAATTCGACATTCTTATATTCAGGTATAAAGTCGATTTTCTTGTATATACACATTTAGCAGTCGACACTGAATTGCCTTATATCATTACTTTAACATATTTCAGTTAATTAACTTTCTCCATTTTACTGAAGTTGACAGAAATCCATAACGGCAGTGCGTTTGGAAGAATTCGACATTCTTGTATTCAGTTATAAAGTCGATTTTCTTGCATATACACATTTAGCAGTCAATATTGAGTTGCTTTAAATCAGTAATTTAACATATTTAAGTTAATTAACCTTCTTCATCTTACTGAAGTTGATATGAAGCCATAACGGCAGCGCATTTGGAAGAATTCGATAGTCTTGTATTCAGCTATAAAGTCAATTTTCTTGTATATGCACATTAAGCAATCGATATTGAGTTGCTTTAAATCATTAGTTTAACATATCTAAGTTAATTAACCTTCTTCATCTTACTGAAGTTGATATAAAACCATAACGGCAGTGCATTTGAAAGAATTCGATATTCTCGTATTCAGTTATAAAGCGATTTTCTTGTATATACACATTAAGCAATCGATATTGAGTTGCTTTAAATCATTAATATAATATTTTTAAGTTAAATAACCTTTTTTATTTAACTGAAGTTACATAAAGCCATAACGGCAATGCATTTGGAAGAATTTGACTTTCTTATGTTCAGGTAAAAAGTCGATTTTCTTGTATATACATATTAAGCAGTCGATTGTGAGTTGCTCCAAATCATTAATTTAACATATTCTAAGTTAATTTACCTCTTTATTTTACTGAAGTTGTCTAAGTTAATTTACCTTCTTCATATTATTGAAGTTGACATAAAGCCATAACGGCAGTGCATTTGGAAGAATTCGATATTCTTGTATTCAGCTATAAAGTCGATTTTCTTGTGTATACACATTTAGCAATCGATATTGAGTTGATTTAAATCGTTAGTTTAACATATTTAAGTAAATTAACCTTCTTTATCTTACTGAAGTTGATATAAAGCCATAACGGCAGTGCATTTGGAAGAAT
>NW_024394179.1:0-3225 GCF_016617805.1 Bactrocera tryoni
TATCAAAAAGTTGAAGAGTTGCCATAATCTGTGTATCACCCTTGAAGGGAACTATGTGTAATAAAAAAGACGAATTTTGCCAAAAATATATGCTTTAATACGGTAAGCCGGGGACTTTTCAATTGACTTGTTAGAATTCGACATTTGAAAGCCCGCGCTCATACGTGCTATATCCTTCTCAATATCGAACGCCAACCGAAAATGCCTTTTAACCTGCATAATAGTGTAGATTACCTTCCAGGGATAAATAGCTAGTTTAAATCCTTAGCTTCACATAATGAGCAAACTGCGGTGCCCAGTTTTGATATGCACCCAAACTCTACTTTTCTATTCCACTTGACCTGCTTTAATCCGGTTTGGATGCAATGACTTTAATAATCACTATTTGGTCAATCAAGGGTTAACTTTTAATGAACATAAAACCTGCATTAACCATTTTATTCACCTCCAATTAATGTTTTGCTCACTAAAAATGCGCTTTGTTTAAACAAAATGTGACAGCGTTGCCATTTTGCTTTAATATGCGCACTAAATAATATAATATATGGATAAATGGATATTTATGGTGTTAGAGCCGTTGTAGTTAACTTAATGGACGTTTGACGAATTTATGGCAAAATCAAATTTATGCGACAATTTATTTTAATTTTCGTAAATAACAGCATCGCAACAGTTCAACGGCGAACATGCATAATGGATGACCAAAACGAGGGAAAATAGAAAAAATGAAATTACGACTTTGATTTATTTCATTTGCACATTTTCATAATTCACTTATGAAACAACGAAAAAGTTAAAATATTGCGAATAAAAAACGAAAAAAACCGAACGCGCCAACAAGAGACAGAAAGAAAAATGGAAAGAGGTAGAAAGAGAGGGGCGTATATATATGAATTTATAACCAGTTTCAGTGTAAATTTGGGAGGCAGTTGTGAGAGACGGAGGTATATAAAAAGAGCCAGAGCGAGAGTGAGCGATCCAAAGCGATTGAGGTGGCTGTATGACGTTATTAAATCAAATGCAAATATTTATGCCGCGACAAGTCAACAACAGAGTAAGCGAATGGACAAACAAATGAACAAAGACAGAACGAAAACATGGACCGAGGCAAATGCTTACACAAATTCCGAAAAAAAATTAAAAATTAAATTGAATAAATTATAATTAACGCACACACTGACACACATTGAAAGCGTTACTATTTGATTGCAGCAGCCAAAACAGTTATTTATTTAGCTATTGTTGTTATTTGTTGTTGCTGTTAACTTTATACTCAGAAATCCAGTATGCAAATAGTAGAAACAACAATGCAATTAATTTAAGATATGTGTGTATGTTTGTATATATGTGCTGTGCGTATTAGGGATGTCCTTCATTTTTGGAATTTTGTTGCTATTATTTCAAGTGAAAAAAGGGTCCCCAGTGTTGCGCGCTGGGTTTGGGACCCGCCGAAGATAATAGCCTCGGATGAGAGGCTCCCCTTTTGATGACTATCACCGCAACCGTATTAAAGATTATGATTCAAGGGCATGTGCCTGGAATGTCCGGTCACTTAAATGGAAAGGGACCGCTGCACAGCTGATTGGTGTCTTTGTAAGAGTAAAGGCTGACATCACCGCCGTCCAAGTAGTAAGATAGACGGGTCAAAGACGAGTAGGTCCTTGTGGCATTTATTACAGTGGCCATACAAAGGAGGTCAAATTCGGTGTGGGATTCGTGGTGGGAGATACACTCTGTTGCCGTGTCCTGGCGTTCACCCCGGTGGATGAACGTCTAGCCACAATTCACATCAAAGCGAAGTTCTTCAACATATCGGTGGTATGCGCCCATGCCATGTCGGAAGAGAAGGACGATGAGCCCAAAGATGTCATCTACGAGCGCTTGGAGCTGCCCCAGCCACGATGTCAAAATCTAGCATCTACTCGAACCACTTTCTTGTTGCAGCGAAGATATGCACTTGCTTCTGTTCAGCAAAAACGCACTTCAGCAAACACAAGGAAGGTTCGAAGTCGTGCGATTACAACAGGCAGCCGAACGACTTTCTCCTCCACTTGCAATCCTGCTCTCTGGGAGCACCTATGTGATGCAGAGGCATGGACGACGACAACATCTGATGATCGTTGTTAGAAGTTTTCAAGAGAAATGTGTTGCGAAAGACTTATGGTCCTTTGAACATTGGCAACAACGAATATCGCTTTCTTTGGAACGATGAGCTGTACGAGATATACGACGACATTGAGATAGTTTAGCGAATTAAGAGCCAGTGGCTGGCTAGGTCAAGTCGGCCGAATTTGACGCAGTACTCATCGGGGATAGCAGAGGAAGAGAAAGACCTCCACTCCATTGGAATGACCAGGTGGAAACCGTCATGGCTATACTTGGAATATCCAATTGGTGCCAAACAGCGAAAAGGAAGAACGACAGGCGCGCTGTTGTAAACTCGGCTATAACCGCGTTAGCGGTGCCGACGCTAAAAAAGAAGATCTAGCCTCTAACGCATCAGGAGGGCAGAGATGCTATATAAGCAATAATATCGTTTCGCATGTCGACCAGAAGTGTCTTGAAAACCAAGAACAAACGACTTTCTTCTACTGGCAAAGCAAGCAAAGAAGATCAGAACGCGTTAGCACTATCTACCGGGTTGAAAAACTGAAAAAGTCATGTGTAAAGCCCTCCCAAGTGTTCAAGTCTTGACCTCCCAAACTTGATACAGTCAGGAAGGAAGTGTTAAGTTGTTTTCACCTCATCTTTTTCCATACAGCTTCTGCAGATGGTGTCTGGTTAGATTCGTAGCCCTAAAGCTTGGGCGCCGAGGAATGGCCTGTTAAGACCCCCACATCTAGGGAGAGGCTAGCCTATCACTAGATCTCTTGCGATCGATCTTGGGCCAAAAGGATTTTGCGACAGCGCATGTACATATGGTGGCCCGCAAAGCCCAGCTATGTAGTTGTAGAACACAAGAGGGTACGAGAGCAGCGATCCGCTCCCATTCTACTCATAGCGCTTCAAGGATGCCGTTACTTGCTAGCTCGTCAGTTTTACAATTACTTGCGTTTCAACTACGGCCTGGCATCCATACCAGTCTTAACATAAAGAGACTCAATGCTATTGACAACGAGGTTAGGCATTCCTTGACCAACCCTGAATGCATTGTTAATAAGGTCGAGGCTAGTATCGGCGCCCTGCTATCCGGGTGGATGGTCACTTCTCTGAAGGAGGCTGCAC
>NW_024394180.1:0-19011 GCF_016617805.1 Bactrocera tryoni
TATCATGTTAAGCCTATGGTTTGAAGCAAATTCATATGTGTTTAAAAATGTGCCAATGCAAGAAAATCGCTTTTATGCCTACATGTAAAATTGTGGAATTTTCCAAATGCACTGCCTTTTTGGCTTTATGCCAAGTTCTGTAAAATGACGAAGGTTAATTAGCTTGAATATTTGACATTAATGATTTGAATCAACTCGATATGGATTGCTAAATATTTAAATGCAAGAAAATCGGTTTTATACCTTAATGTAAAAGTGTGGAATTTTCCAAATGCTCTGCCGTTTTGGGTTTATGCCAACTTTTGTACAATGACGAAGGTTAAATAGCTAAAATATGTGACGTTAATGATTTGAGTCAACTCGATATGGATTGCTAAATATTTAAATGCAAGAAAATCGGTTTTATACCTAAATGTAAAATTGTGGAATTTTCCAAATGCCTTGCCGTTTTGGCTTTATGCCAACTTCTGTAAAATGACTAGGGTTTAATAGCTAGAATATGTGATGTTAATGATTTGAATCAACTCGATATGGATTGCTAAATATTTAAATGCAAGAAAATCGGTTTTATACCTAAATATAAAATTGTGGAATTTTTCCAAATGCACTGCCGTTTTGGCTTTATGCCAACTTCTGTAAAATGACGAAGGTTAATTAGCTAGAATATGTGACGTTAATGATTTGAATCAACTCGATATGGATTGCTAAATATTTAAATGCAAGAAAATCGGTTTTATACCTGAATGTAAAATAGTGGAATTTTCCAAATGCACTGCCGTTTTGGCTTTGTGCCAACTTCAGTAAGATGAAAAAGGTTAATTAACTTTATCATGTTAAGCCTATGGTTTGAAGCAAATTCATATGTGTTTCAAATGTCTAAATGCAGGAAAATCGGTTTTATACCTAAATGTAAAATTGTGGAATTTTTCCAAATGCACTGTCCTTATGGCGTTATGCCAACTTCTGTAAAATGACGAAGGTTAATTAGCTAGAATATGTGACGTTAATGATTTGAATCAACTCGATATGGATTGCTAAATATTTAAATGCAAGAAAATCGGTTTTATACCTTAATGTAAAATTGTGGAATTTTTCCAAATGCACTGCCGTTTTGGCTTTATGCCAAGTTCTGTAAAATGACGAAGGTTTAGTAGCTAGAATATGTGACGTTGATGATTTGAATCAACTCGATATGGATTGCTAAATATTTAAATGCAAGAAAATCGGTTTTATACCTAAAGGTAAAATTGTGGAATTTTTCCAAATGCACTGCCACTTTGGCTTTATGCCAAATTCAGTAAGATGGTGAGGGTTAATTAACTTTAGTATGTGAAGCAAATGATTTGAAGCATTTCGTTGTGGATTACTAAATGTGTATATTGCAAGAAAATCGGTTTTATACCTAAAGGTAAAATTGTGGAATTTTTCCGAATGCACTGTCGTTTTGATTTTATGCCACCTTCTGTAAGATAAAGAAGGTTAAATAACTTTGATATGTTAAGCTTATGATTTGAAGGAAATTCATATGTATTTCTAAATGTGCATATGCTAGAAAATCGCTTTTGTACCTAAATGTCAAATTGTTGAATTTTTTGATATGCACTGCCGTTGTGGCTTTATGTCAACTTGAGTAAGATGAAGAAGGTTAATTAACTTGAATATGTGAAGTTAATGATTTGAATCAACTCGATATGATTTGCTAAATGTCTAAATGCGGGAAAGTCGATTTTATACCTAAATGTAAAATTGTGGAATTTTTCCAAATGCAGTGTCGTTTTGATTTTATGCCAACTTCTGTAAATTGAAGAAGGTTAATTAACTTTTATATGTTAAGCTTATGATTTGAGGCAAGTCGTTGTCTACTTCTAAATGTGTATATGCAAGAAAATCGGTTTTATACCTATATAAATGTAAAATTATGGATTTTTTTCCAAATGCACTGCCGTTTTAACTTTATGCCAACTTCAGTAATATCACAAATTTAAATTAACTTTAATATGTGAACCTAATGATTTGAGGAAACTTGATATGGATTTCTAAACGTGTACATGCAAGAAAATCGGTTTTATACCTAAATGTAAAATTCTGGAATTTTCCAAATGCACTGCCACTTTGGCTTTATGCCAGCTTCAGTAAGATGAAGAAGGTTAATTACTTTATTATGTTAAGCCTACGATTTGAAGCAAATTCATATGTATTTCTAAATGTGCATATGCAAGAAAATCGCTTTTGTACCTAAATGTCAAATTGTTGAAATTTTTCCAAATGCACTGCCGTTGTGGCTTTATGTCAACTTGAGTAAGATGAAGAAGGTTAATTAACTTGAATATGTGAAGTTAATGATTTGAATCAACTCGATATGATTTGCTTAATAACTAAATGCAGGAAAATCGGTTTTATACCTAAATGTCAAATTGTGGAATTTTTCCAAATGCACTGTCCTTATGGCTTTGTGCCAACTTTAGTAAGATGAAGAAGGTTAATTAACTTTAATACGTTAATTTATTAATTTGAGGCAACTTGATATGGATTTCTTAATGTGTACATGCAAGAAAATCGGTTTTATACCTAAATATAAAATTCTGTAATTTTTCCCAATGCAGTGTCGTTTTGATTTTATGCCAACTTCTGTAAATTGAAGAAGGTTAATCAACTTTAATATGTTAAGCTAATGATTTGGGGCAATTCGTTGTCTACTTCTAAATGTGTATATTCAAGAAAATCGGTTTTATACCTATGTAAATGTAAAATTATGGATTTTTTCCCAAATGCACTGCCGTTTTAACTTTATGCCAACTTCAGTAATATCACAAATTTAAATTAACTTTAATATGTGAACCTAATGATTTGAGGAAACTTGATATGGATTTCTAAACGTGTACATGCAAGAAAATCGGTTTTATACCTAAATGTAAAATTCTGGAATTTTCCAAATGCACTGCCGTTTCGGCTTTGTGCCAACTTCAGTAAGCTGAAGAAGGTTAATTAACTTTAATATGTTAAGCCTATGATTTGAAGCAAATTCATATGTGTTTCAAAATGTGCATATGCAAGAAAATCGCTTTTATACCTAAATGTCAAATTGTGAAATTTTTTCCAAATGCACTGCCGTTGTGGCTTTATGTCAACTTGAGTAAGATGAAGAAGTTTAATTAACTTGAATATGTGAAGTTAATGATTTGAATCAACTCGATATGATTTGCTTAATGTCTAAATGCGGGAAAGTCGGTTTTATACCTAAATGTAAAATTGTGGAATTTTTCCAAATGCACTGTCCTTATGGCTTTATGCCAACTTTAGTGAGATGAAGAAAGTTAATTAACTTTACTATGTGAAGCTAATGATTTGAAGCAACTTGATATGGATTTCTTTATGCGTACATGCAGGAAAATCGGTTTCATACCTAATTGCAAAACTCTGTATTTTTTCCAAATGCACTGCCGTTATAGCATTATGTCAATTTGAGTAATATGAAAAGGGCACTGTCGTTTTGGCTTTATGGCAACTTCTGTAAGATGAAGAAGGTTAATTAACTTTAATATGTGACGTTAATGATTTGAGGCAATTCCTTGTGGTTTTCTCAATGTGTGTTTTGCAAGAAAATCGGTTTTATACATCAATGTAAAATTCTGGAATTTTCCACAAGCACTGTCGTTTTGAATTTATGCCAACTTCTGTAAGATGAAAAAGGTTAATTAACTTTAATATGTTAAGCCTATGATTTGAAGCAAATTCATATGTGTTTCAAAATGTGCATATGCTAGAAAATCGGTTTTATACCTAAATGTCAAATTGTGGAATTTTTTCCAAATACACTGCCGTGTTGGCTTTATGTCAACTTGAGTAAGATGAAGAAGGGTAATTAACTTGAATATGTGAAGTTAATGATTTGAATCAACCCGATAAGATTTGCTTAATGTCTAAATGCAGGAAAGTCGGTTTTATACCTAAATGTAAAATCGTGGAATTTTTCCAAATGCACTGTCCTTATGGCTTTATGCCAACTTTAGTGAGATGAAGAAAGTTAATTAACTTTACTATGTGAAGCTAATGATTTGAAGCAACTTGATATGGATTTCTTAATGTGTAAATGCAGGAAAATCGGTTTCATACCTAATTGCAAAACTCTGTATTTTTTCCAAATGCACTGCCGTTATAGCATTATGTCAATTTGAGTAATATGAAAAGGGCACTGTCGTTTTGGCTTTATGGCAACTTCTGTAAGATGAAGAAGGTTAATTAACTTTAATATGTGACGTTAATGATTTGAGGCAATTCCTTGTGGTTTTCTCAATGTGTGTTTTGCAAGAAAATCGGTTTTATACATCAATGTAAAATTCTGGAATTTTCCACATGCACTGTCGTTTTGAATTTATGCCAACTTCTGTACGATGAAGAAGGTTAATTAACTTTAATATGTTAAGCCTATGATTTGAAGCAAATTCATTTGTGTTTCAAAATGTGCATATGCTAGAAAATCGGTTTTATACCTAAATGTCAAATTATGGAATTTTATCCAAATGCACTGCCGTTGTGGCTTTATGTCAACTTGAGTTAGATTAAGAAGGTTAATTAACTTGAATATGTGAAGCTAATGATTTGAATCAACTCGATATGATTTGCTAAATGTCTAAATGCAGGAAAAACGGTTTTATACCTAAATGTAAAATTGTGGAATTTTTCCAAATGCACTGTCCTTATGGCTTTATGCCAACTTTTGTGAGATGAAGAAAGTTAATTAACTTTAATATGTGAAGCTACTGATTTGAGGAAACTTGATATGGATTTCTAAATGTGTACATGCAAGAAATCGGTTTTATACTTAAATGTAAAATTCTGGAATTTTCCAAATGCACCGCCGTCTTGGCTTTGTGCCAACTTCAGTAAGATGAAGAAGGTTAATTAACTTTAATATGTTAAGCCTATGATTTGAAGCAAATTCATTTGTGTTTCAAAATGTGCATATGCAAGAAAATCGGTTTTATACCTAAATGTCAAATTATGGAATTTCATCCAAATGCACTGCCGTTGTGGCTTTATGTCAACTTGAGTAAGATTAAGAAGGTTAATTAACTTGAATATGTGAATCTAATGATTTGAATCAACTCGATATGATTTGCTAAATGTCTAACTGCATAAAAAAACGGTTTTATACCTAAATGTAAAATTGTGGAATTTTTCCAAATGCACTGTCCTTATGGCTTTTTGCCAACTTTAGTGAGATGAAGAAAGTTAATTAACTTTAATATGTGAAGCTAATGATTTGAAGAAACTTGATATGGATTTCTAAATGTGTACATGCAAGAAAATCTGTTTTATACCTAAATGTAAAATTCTGGAATTTTCCAAATGCACTGCCGTCTTTGCTTTGTGCCAACTTCAGTAAGATGAAGAAGGTTAATTAACTTTAATATGTTAAGCCTATGATTTGAAGCAAATTCATTTGTGTTTCAAAATGTGCATATGCAAGAAAATCGGTTTTATACCTAAATGTCAAATTATGGAATTTTATCCAAATGCACTGCCGTTGTGGCTTTATGTCAACTTGAGTAAGATGAAGAAGGTTAATTAACTTTAATATGTGAAGCTAATGATTTGAGGAAACTTGATATGGATTTCTAAATGTGTACATGCAAGAAAATCGGTTTTATACCTAAATGTAAAATTTTGGAATTTTCCAAATGCACTGCCGTTTTGGCTTTGTGCCAACTTCCGTAAGCTGAAGAAGGTTAATTAACTTTAATATGTTAAGCATATGATTTGAAACAAATTCATTTGTGTTTCAAAATGTGCATATGCAAGAAAATCGCTTTTATACTTAAATGTCAAATTATGGAATTTTTTCCAAATGCACTGCCGTTGTGGCTTTATGTCAACTTGAGTAAGATGAAGAAGGTTAATTAACTTGAATATGTGATATTAATGATTTGAGTCAACTCGATATGATTTGCTAAAATTCTAAATGCAGGAAAATCGGTTTTATACCTAAATGTAAAATTGTGGAATTTTTCCAAATGCACTGGCCTTATGGCTTTATGCCAACTTTAGTTAGATGAAGAAAGTTAATTAACTTTAATATGTGAAGCTAATGATTTGAGGAAACTTGATATGGATTTCTAAATGTGTACATGCAAGAAAATCGGTTTTATACCTAAATGTAAAATTCTGGAATTTTTCCCAATGCAGTGAAGTTTTGATTTTATGCCAACTTCTGTAAATTGAAGAAGGTTAATTCACTTTAATATGTAAAGCCTATGATTTGAAGGAAATTCATATGTGTTTCAAAATGTGCATATTAAAGAAAATCGCTTTTATACCTAAATGTCAAATTGTGGAATTTTTTGATATGCACTGCCGTTGTGGCTTTATGTCAACTTGGGTAAGATGAAGAAGGTTAATTAACTTGAAGATGTGAAGTTAATGATTTGAATCAACTCGATATGATTTGCTTAAAGTCTAAATGCAGGAAAATCGGTTTTATACCTAAATGTCAAATTATGGAATTTTTTCCAAATGCACTGCCGTTTTGGCTTTGTGCCAACTTCAGTAAGATAAAGAAGGTTAATTAACTTTAATATGTTAAGCTTATGATTTGAAGAAAATTCATATGTATTTCTAAATGTGCATATGCAGAAAATCGCTTTTATACCTAAATGTCAAACTGTGGAATTTTTTGATATGTACTGCCGTTGTGTCTTTATGTCAACTTGAGTAAGATGAAGAAGGTTAATTAACTTGAATATGTGAAGTTAATTATTTGAATCAACTCGATATGATTTGCTAAATGTTTAAATGCAGGAAAATCGGTTTTATACCTATATGTAAATTTGTGGAATTTTTCCAAATGCACTGTCCTTATGGCTTTATGCCAACTTTAGTGAGATGAAGAAAGTTAATTAACTTTACTATGCGAAGCTAATGACTTGAAGCAACTTGATATGGATTTCTTAATGTGTACATGCAAGAAAATCGGTTTTATACCTAAATGTAAAATTCTGTAATTTTTCCCAATGCAGTGAAGTTTTGATTTTATGCCAACTTCTGTAAATTGAAGAAGGTTAATTCACTTTAATATGTAAAGCCTATGATTTGAAGGAAATTCATATGTGTTTCAAAATGTGCATATTAAAGAAAATCGCTTTTATACCTAAATGTCAAATTGTGGAATTTTTTGATATGCACTGCCGTTGTGGCTTTATGTCAACTTGAGTAAGATGAAGAAAGTTAATTAACTTGAAGATGTGAAGTTAATGATTTGAATCAACTCGATATGATTTGCTAAAAGTCTAAATGCAGGAAAATCGGTATTATACCTAAATGTCAAATTGTGGAATTTTTCCAAATGCTCTGTCCTTATGGCTTTATGCTAACTTTAGTGAGATGAAGAAAGTTAATTAACTTTAATGTGTGAAGCTAATGATTTGAGGAAATTTGATATGGATTTCTAAATGTGTACATGCAAGAAAAGCGCTTTTATACCTAAATGTAAAATTCTGGAATTTTCCAAATGCACTGCCGTCTTGGCTTTATGCCAACATCAGTAAGATGAAGAGGGTTAATTAACTTTAATATGTTTAGCCTAAGATTTGAAGCAATTTCATATGTGTTTCAAAATGTGCATATGCAAGAAAATCGCTTTTATACCTAAATGTTAAATTGTGGAATTTTTTCCAAGTGCACTGCCGTTGTGGCTTTGTGTCAACTTGAGTAAGATGAAGAAGGTTAATTAACTTGAATATGTGAAGTTAATGATTTGAATCAACTCGATATGATTTGGTAAATGTCTTAATGCAGGAAAAACGGTTTTATACCTAAATGTCAAATTGTGGAATTTTTCCAAATGCACTGTCCTTATGGCTTTATGCCAACTTTAGTGAGATGAAGAAAGTTAATTAACTTTAATGTGTGAAGCTAATGTTTTGAGGAAACTTGATATAAATTTCTAAATGTGTACATGCAAGAAAGTCGGTTTTATAACTAAATGTAAAATTCTGGAATTTTCCAAATGCACTGCCGTCTTGGCTTTGTGCAACTTCAGTAAGCTGAAGAAGGTTAATTAACTTTAATATGTTAAGCCTATGATTTGAAGCAAATTCATATGTGTTTCAAAATGTGCATATGCAAGAAAATCGCTTTTATACCTAAATGTCAAATTGTGAAATTTTTTCCAAATGCACTGCCGTTGTGGCTTTATGTCAACTTGAGTAAGATGAAGAAGTTTAATTAACTTGAATATGTGAAGTTAATGATTTGAATCAACTCGATATGATTTGCTTAATGTCTAAATGCGGGAAAGTCGGTTTTATACCCAAATGTAAAATTGTGGAATTTTTCCAAATGCACTGTCCTTATGGCTTTATGCCAACTTTAGTGAGATGAAGAAAGTTAATTAACTTTACTATGTGAAGCTAATGATTTGAAGCAACTTGATATCGATTTCTTAATGTGTACATGCAGGAAAATCGGCAACTTCTGTAAGATGAAGAAGGTTAATTAACTTTAATATGTGACGTTAATGATTTGAGGCAATTCCTTGTGGTTTTCTCAATGTGTGTTTTGCAAGAAAATCGGTTTTATACATCAATGTAAAATTCTGGAATTTTCCACAAGCACTGTCGTTTTGAATTTATGCCAACTTCTGTAAGATGAAGAAGGTTAATTAACTTTAATATGTTAAGCCTATGATTTGAAGCAAATTCATATGTGTTTCAAAATGTGCATATGCAAGAAAATCGCTTTTATACCTAAATGTCAAATTATGGAATTTTATCCAAATGCACTGCCGTTGTGGCTTTATGTCAACTTGAGTATGATGAAGAAGGTTAATTAACTTTAATATGTGAAGCTAATGATTTGAGGAAACTTGATATGGATTTCTAAATGTGTACATGCAAGAAAAACGGTTTTATACCTAAATGTAAAATTTTGGAATTTTCCAAATGCACTGCCGTTTTGGCTTTGTGCCAACTTCAGTAAGCTGAAGAAGGTTAATTAACTTTAATATGTTAAGCATATGATTTGAAACAAATTCATTTGTGTTTCAAAATGTGCATATGCAAGAAAATCGCTTTTATACTTAAATGTCAAATTATGGAATGGAATGGATATAGAAAATCGCTTTTATACCTAAATGTCAAATTGTGGAATTTTTTCCAAATACACTGCCGTTGTGGCTTTATGTCAACTTGAGTAAGATGAAGAAGGGTAATTAACTTGAATATGTGAAGTTAATGATTTGAATCAACCCGATAAGATTTGCTTAATGTCTAAATGCAGGAAAGTCGGTTTTATACCTAAATGTAAAATCGTGGAATTTTTCCAAATGCACTGTCCTTATGGCTTTATGCCAACTTTAGTGAGATGAAGAAAGTTAATTAACTTTACTATGTGAAGCTAATGATTTGAAGCAACTTGATATGGATTTCTTAATGTGTAAATGCAGGAAAATCGGTTTCATACCTAATTGCAAAACTCTGTAATTTTTCCAAATGCACTGCCGTTATAGCATTATGTCAATTTGAGTAATATGAAAAGGGCACTGTCGTTTTGGCTTTATGCCAACTTCTGTAAGATGAAGAAGGTTAATTAACTTAAATATGTGACGTTGATGATTTGAGGCAACTTGACGCGGATTTCTCAATATGTGTTTTGCAAGATAATCGGTTTTATACATCAATGTAAAATTCTGGAATTTTCCACATGCACTGTCGTTTTGAATTTATGCCAACTTCTGTACGATGAAGAAGGTTAATTAACTTTAATATGTTAAGCCTATGATTTGAAGCAAATTCATTTGTGTTTCAAAATGTGCATATGCAAGAAAATCGGTTTTATACCTAAATGTCAAATTATGGAATTTTATCCAAATGCACTGCCGTTGTGGCTTTATGTCAACTTGAGTATGATGAAGAAGGTTAATTAACTTTAATATGTGAAGCTAATGATTTGAGGAAACTTGATATGGATTTCTAAATGTGTACATGCAAGAAAATCGGTTTTATACCTAAATGTAAAATTTTGGAATTTTCCAAATGCACTGCCGTTTTGGCTTTGTGCCAACTTCAGTAAGCTGAAGAAGGTTAATTAACTTTAATATGTTAAGCATATGATTTGAAACAAATTCATTTGTGTTTCAAAATGTGCATATGCAAGAAAATCGCTTTTATACTTAAATGTCAAATTATGGAATTTTTTCCAAATGCACTGCCGTTGTGGCTTTATGTCAACTTGAGTAAGATGAAGAAGGTTAATTAACTTGCATATGTGATATTAATGATTTGAGTCAACTCGATATGATTTGCTAAAATTCTAAATGCAGGAAAATCGGTTTTATACCTAAATGTAAAATTGTGGAATTTTTCCAAATGCACTGGCCTTATGGCTTTATGCCAACTTTAGTTAGATGAAGAAAGTTAATTAACTTTAATATGTGAAGCTAATGATTTGAGGAAACTTGATATGGATTTCTAAATGTGTACATGCAAGAAAATCGGTTTTATACCTAAATGTAAAATTCTGGAATTTTCCAAATGCACTGCCGTTTTGGCTTTGTGCCAACTTCAGTAAGATAAAGAAGGTTAATTAACTTTAATATGTTAAGCTTATGATTTGAAGAAAATTCATATGTATTTCTAAATGTGCATATGCAAGAAAATCGCTTTTATACCTAAATGTCAAACTGTGGAATTTTTTGATATGAACTGCCGTTGTGTCTTTATGTCAACTTGAGTAAGATGAAGAAGGTTAATTAACTTGAATATGTGAAGCTAATTATTTGAATCAACTCGATATGATTTGCTAAATGTTTAAATGCAGGAAAATCGGTTTTATACCTATATGTAAAATTGTGGAATTTTTCCAAATGCACTGTCCTTATGGCTTTATGCCAACTTTAGTGAGATGAAGAAAGTTAATTAACTTTACTATGCGAAGCTAATGACTTGAAGCAACTTGATATGGATTTCTTAATGTGTACATGCAAGAAAATCGGTTTTATACCTAAATGTAAAATTCTGTAATTTTTCCCAATGCAGTGAAGTTTTGATTTTATGCCAACTTCTGTAAATTGAAGAAGGTTAATTAACTTTAATATGTAAAGCCTATGATTTGAAGGAAATTCATATGTGTTTCAAAATGTGCATATTAAAGAAAATCGCTTTTATACCTAAATGTCAAATTGTGGAATTTTTCCAAATGCTCTGTCCTTATGGCTTTATGCTAACTTTAGTGAGATGAAGAAAGTTAATTAACTTTAATATGTGAAGCTAATGATTTGAGGAAATTTGATATGGATTTCTAAATGTGTACACTCCAGAAAAGCGCTTTTACCTAAATGTAAAATTCTGGAATTTTCCAAATGCACTGCCGTCTTGGCTTTATGCCAACATCAGTAAGATGAAGAGGGTTAATTAACTTTAATATGTTTAGCCTAAGATTTGAAGCAATTTCATATGTGTTTCAAAATGTGCATATGCAAGAAAATCGCTTTTATACCTAAATGTTAAATTGTAGAATTTTTTCCAAGTGCACTGCCGTTGTGGCTTTGTGTCAACTTGAGTAAGATGAAGAAGGTTAATTAACTTGAATATGTGAAGTTAATGATTTGAATCAACTCGATATGATTTGGTAAATGTCTTAATGCAGGAAAAACGGTTTTATACCTAAATGTCAAATTGTGGAATTTTTCCAAATGCACTGTCCTTATGGCTTTATGCCAACTTTAGTGAGATGAAGAAAGTTAATTAACTTTAATGTGTGAAGCTAATGTTTTGAGGAAACTTGATATAAATTTCTAAATGTGTACATGCAAGAAAGTCGGTTTTATAACTAAATGTAAAATTCTAGAATTTTCCAAATGCACTGCCGTCTTGGCTTTGTGCCAACTTCAGTAAGATGAAGAAGGTTAATTAACTTTAATATTCTAAGCCTATGATTTGAAGCAAATTCATTTGTGTTTCAAAATGTGCGTGTGCAAGAAAATCGCTTTTATACCTAAATGTCAAATTGTGGAATTTTTTCCAAATGCACTGCCGTTGTGGCTTTATGTCAACTTGAGTAAGATGAAGAAGGTTAATTAACTTGAATATGTGAAGTTAATGATTTGAATCAACTCGATATGATTTGCTTAATGTCTAAATGCAGGAAAAACGGTTTTATACCTAAATGTAAAATTCTGGAATTTTTATAAATGCACTGTCCTTATGGCTTTATGCCAACTTTAGTGAGATGAAGAAAGTTAATTAACTTTAATATGTGAAGCTAATGATTTGAGGCAACTTGATATGGATTTCTAACCGTGTACATGCAAGAAAATCGGTTTTATACCTAAATGTAAAATTCTGGAATTTTTATAAATGCACTGCCGTTTTGGCTTTATGCCAACTACTGTAAAATGGCGAAGGTTAATTAGCAAGAATATGTGACGTTAATGATATGAAGCAATTCTTTGCGGATTTCTAAATATGTTTATTGCAAGAAAATCGGTTTTATACATGAATGTAAAATTCTGTAATTTTTCCACATGCACTGTCGTTTTGGCTTTATGCCAACTTCTGTAAAATGAAGAAGGTTAAATAACTTTAATATGTGAAGCTTATGACTTGAGGCAATCCTTTGTGGATTTTAAATGTGTTTATTGCAAGAAAATCGGTTTTATACATAAACGTAAAATTCTGTAATTATTCCACATGCACTGTCGTTTTGGCTTTATGCCAACTTCTGTAAGATAAAGGAGGTTAATTAAATTTACTATGTGAAGCTAATGATTTGAAGCAACTTGATGTCGATTTCTAAATGTGCATATGCAAGAAAGTCGGTTTTATACCTAAATGTAAAATTCTGTAATTTTACCAAATGCACTGTCGTTATAGCATTATGTCAACTTGAGTAAGATGTAGACAGTTAATTAACTTTAATATGTGAAGCTAATGATTTGAGGCAATTCTCTGTGGATTTCTAAATGTGTGTATTGCAAGAAAATCGGTTTTATACATAAATGTAAAATTCTGGAATTTTCCAAATGCACTGCCGTTTTGGCTTTATGCCAACTTCAATAAGATGAAGAAGGTTAATTAACTTTAATATGTGAAGTTAATTATTTGAAGCAATTCTTTGTGGGTTTCTTAATGTGTTCATTGCAAGAAAATCGGTTTTATACCTAAAAGTAAAATTCTGTAATTCTACCCAATGCACTGTCGTTTTGGCTTTATGCCAACTTTTGTAAGATGAAGAAGGTTAATTAACTTTAATATGTTAAACTAATTACTTGAAGCAACTTGATGTCGATTTCTAAATGCGCATACGCAAGAAAGTCGGTTTTATACCTAAATGTAAAATTCTGTAATTTTACCAAATGCACTGTCGTTTTGGCTTTATGCCAACTTCTGTAAGATAAAGGAGGTTAATTAAATTTAATATGTGAAGATGTAATATGTGAAATTTAATGATTTGAAGCAACTTGAAGTCGATTTCTAGATGTGCATATGCAAGAAAGTCGGTTTTATACCTAAATGTAAAATTCTGTGATTTTACCGAATGCACAGTCTTTTTGATTTTATGCAGACTTCTGTAAGATGTAGACGGTTAATTGACTTTAATATGTGAAGCTAATGATTTGAGGCAATTCTCTGTGGATTTCTAAATGTGTGTATTGCAAGAAAATCGGTTTCATACCTAAATGTAAAATTGTGGAATTTTCCAAATGCACTGCCGTTTTGGCTTTATGCCAACTTCTGTAAGTTGAAGAAGGTTAATTAACTTTAATATGTGAAGTTAATGATTTGAAGCAATTCTTTGTGGATTTCTTAATGTGTTCATTGCAAGAAAATCGGTTTTATACCTAGAAGTAAAATTCTGTAATTCTACCTAATGCACTGTCGTTTTGGCTTTATGCCACCTTCTGTAAGATGAAGAAGGTTAATTAACTTTAATATGTTAAACTAGTTACTTGAAGCAACTTGATATAGATTTCTTAATGTGTATATACAAGAATTTCTAGATGTGTACATGCAAGAAAATCGGTTTTATACCAAAATGTAAAATTCTGTAATTTTTCCCATTGTACTGTCGTTTTGGGTTTATGTCAACTTCTGTAAGATGAAGAAGGTTAATTAACTTTAAAATGTTAAGCTAATGATTTGGAGCAATTTGATGTGGAATTCTAAATGTGTATATGCAAGAAAATCGGCTTTATACCTAAATGTAAAATTGTGGAATTTTTCCAAATGCACTGTCGTTTTGGTTTCATGCCAGCTTCGGTAAGATGAAAAAGGTTAATTAACTTTACTATGTGAAGCTAATGATTTGAGCATCTTGATATGGATTTCTAAATGTTTACATGCAAGAAATTCGGTTTTATACCTAAATGTAAAATTCTGGAGTTTTCCAAATGCACTGCAGTTTTGGCTTTGTGCCATTTTCAGTAAAATGAAGAAGGTTAGTTAAGTTTACTATGTTAAGCTTATGATTTGAAGCAATTCGTTCCGGATTTCTAAATGAGTATATGCACGAAAATCGGTTTTATTCCTAAATGTAAAATTGTGGAATTTTTCCAAATGCACTGTCGTTTTGGTTTCATGCCAACTTTTGTAAGATGAAGAAGGTTATTTAACTTTAGTATGTGAATTTAATGATTCGAGGCAACTTGATATGGATTTCTAAATATGTATATGCACGAAAATCGGTTTTATACCTATACGTGAAATTATGGAATATTTTACTTTCACAATTACATATGTGAAGTTACTGATTTTAAACAACTAGACATAGATTGGTAAATGAGTATATACAAAAAATTCAATATAATATCTAAATATAAGATTGTGGAATTTTTCCGCAATCGCTGATGTTATGGCTTAAGGTCAACGTTGGTGAGATGAAGAAAGTTGATTAACTTTAATATGTAACGTTAATGATTTGAAGCAACTTGATATGGATTTCTAAATGTGTACATGCAGGAAAATCGGTTTTATACCTAAATGTAAAATTGTGGAATTTTTCCAAATTCACTGTCGTTTTGGTTTCATGCCAACTTTTGCCAGATAAAGAAGGTCAATTAACTTTTGTATGTGAATTTAATGATTTGAGGCAACTTGATATGGATTTATAAATGTGTACATGCAAGAAAATCGGTTTTATACCTAAATGTAAAATTGTGGAATTTTTCCAAATGCACTGTCGTTTTGGTTTCATGCCAACCTTTGTAAGATAAAGAAGGTTAATTAACTTTAGTATGTGAATTAAATGATTCGAGGCAACTTGATATGTATTTCTAAATATGTATATGCAAGAAAATCGGTTTTATACCTAAATGTAAAATATTGGATTTTTTCCAAATGCACTGTCGTTTTGGTTTCACGCCAACTTTTGTAAGATGAAGTAGGTTAATTAACTTTAGTATGTGAATTTAATGATTTGAGGCAACTTGATATGGATTTCTAAATGTGTACATGCAAGAAAATCGGTTTTATACCTAAATGTAAAATTGTGGAATTTTTCCAAATGCATTGTCGTTTTTGTTTTATGCCATTTTCAGTAAGATGAAGAAGGTTAATTAACTTTAATATGTGAAGCTAATGATTTGGGGCAATTCTTTGTGGGTCTTTAAATGTTTAAATGCCGGAAAATCGGTTTTATACCTAAATGTCAAATTGTGGAATTTTTCCAAATGCATTGTCGTTTTGGTTTCTTGCCAACTTTTGTAAAATAAAGAAGGTTAATTAACTTTAGTATGTGAATTTAATGATTTGAGGCACCTTGATATAGATTTCTAAATGTGTACATGCAAGAAAATCGGTTTTATACCTAAATGTAAAATTGTGGAATTTTTCCAAATGCTCTGTCGTTTTGGTTTCATGCCAACTTTTGTAAGATAAAGAAGGTTAATTAACTTTAGTATGTGAATTTAAAGATTTGAGGCAACTTGATATGGACTTCTAAATGTGTACATGCAGGAAAATCGGTTTTATACCTAAATGTCAAATTGTGGAATTTTTCCAAATGCATTGTCGTTTTGGTTTCTTGCCAACTTTTGTAAAATAAAGAAGGTTAATTAACTTTAGTATGTGAATTTAATGGTTTGAGGAAACTTGATATGGATTTCTAAATGTGTACATGCAAGAAAATCGGTTTCATACTTAAATGTAAAATTCTGGAATTTTCCAAATACACTGCCCTATTGGCTTTATGCCAATTTCAGTAAGATGGTGAAGGTTAATTAACTTTAATATGTGAAGCTTGATATGGATTTCTAAATGTGTACGTGCAAGAAAATCGGCTTAATACCTAAATGTAAAATTGTGGAATTTTTCCAAATGCACTGCCGTTTTTGCTTTATGCCAACTTCTGTAAGATGACAAATGTTAATTAGCTAAAATATGTGACGTTAATGATTTGAATCAACTCGATATGGATTGCTAAATGTTTAAATGCAGGAAAATCGGTTTTATACCTAAATGTTAACTTCTGGAATTTTCCAAATGCATTGCCGTTTTGGCTTTATGCCAACTTCAGTAAGATGAAGAAGGTTATTTAGCTTTAATATGAGAAGCTTTTTATGGATTTCTAAATGTGTACATGCAAGAAGATCGGTTTTATACCTGAAAATAAAATTGTGGAATTTTTCTTAATGCACTGTCGTTTTGGCTTTATGCCAACTTCTGTAAGATGACGAAGGTTAATTAACTAGAATATGTGACGTTAATGATTTAAATCAACTCTATTTGGATTGTTAAATGTTTAAATGCAGGAAAATCGGTTTTATACCTAAATGTAAAATTCTTGAATTTTCCAAATGCACTGCCGTTTGGCTTTATGCCAACTTCTGTAAGATGAAGAAGGTTAATAACCTTTAATATGTGAAGCTAGTGATTTGAGGAAACTTGATATGGATTTCTAAATGTGTACATGCAAGAAAATAAGTTTCATACCTAAATGTAAAATTCTGAAATTTTCCAAATGCACTGCCGTTTTGGCTTTGTGCCAACGTCAGTTAGATGGAGAAGGTTAATTAACTTTAACATGTGAAGCTAATGATTTGGGGCAATACTTTGTGGATCTTTTAATGTGTGTATTGCAAGAAAATCGGTTTTATACCTAAATGTCAATTTGTGGAAATTTTCCAAATGCACTGCCGCTATGGCTCTCTGTCAATTTGAGTAAGATGAAGAAGGTAAATCAACTTTTATATATAAAGTTGGCGATTTGAAGCAATTTTTTATTTTTTTCTAAATGTGTACATGCAAGAAAATCGATTTTAAACCTAAATGTAAAATTGTGGAATTTTTCCAAATGCACTGCCGTTTTTGCTTTATGCCAACTTCTGTAAGATGACGAAGGTTAATTAGCTGAAAGATGTGACGTTAGTGATGTGAATCAACTCGATATGGATTGCTAAATGTTTAAATGCAGGAAACTTGGTTTTATACCTAAATGTAAACGTCTGGAATTTTCCAAATGCATTGCCGTTTTGGCTTTATGCCAACTTCAGTAAGATGAAGAAGGTTATTTAACTTTAATATGTGAAGTCTGATATGGATTTCTAAATGTGTACATGCAAGAAGATCGGTTTTATACCTTAAAATAAAATTGTAGAATTTTTCCACATGCACTGTCGTTTTGGCTTTATGCCAACTTCTGTAAGATGAAAAAGGTTAATTAACTTTAATATGTTAAGCTTATGGTTTGAGGCCACTTCATATGAATTTCTAAATGCGCATATGAAAGAAAATCGCTTTTATACCTTAATGTCAAATGGTGGAATTTCTCCAAATGCACAGTCGTTTTGGTTTTATGCTAACTTCAGTAAGATGGTGAGGGTTAATTAACTTTAATATGTGAAGCTAATGATTTGAGGAAACTTGATATGGATTTCTAAATATGTACATGCAAGAAAATCGGTTTCATACCTAAATGTAAAATTCTGGAATTTTCCAAATACACTGCCCTATTGGCCTTATGCCAACTTCAGTAAGATGGTGAAGGTTAATTAACTTTAATATGTGAAGCTTGATATGGATTTCTAAATGTGTATGTGCAAGAAAATCGGTTTTATACCTAAATGTAAAGTTGTGGAATTTTTCCAAATGCACTGCCGTTTTTGCTTTATGCCAACTTCTGTAAGATGACGAAGGTTAATAAGCTAAAATATGTGACGTTAATGATTTGAATCAACTCGATGTGGATTGCTAAATGTTTAAATGCAGGAAAATCGGTTTTATACCTAAATGTTAACTTCTGGAATTTTCCAAATACATTGCCGTTTTGGCTTTATGCCAACTTCAGTAAGATGAAGAAGGTTATTTAGCTTTAATATGTGAAGCTTTTTATGGATTTCTAAATGTGTACATGCAAGAAGATCGGTTTTATACCTAAAAATAAAATTGTGGAATTTTTCCTAATGCACTGTCGTTTTGGCTTTATGCCAACTTCAGCAAGATGGTGAGGGTTAATTAACTTTAATATGTGAAGCTAATGATTTGAGGCAATTCTTTGTGGATTTCTAAATATCGGGTGATTTTTTAAGAGCTTGATAACTTTTTTAGAAAAAAAACGCATAAAATTTGCAAAATCTCATCGGTTCTTTATTTGAAACGTTAGATTGGTTCATGACATTTACTTTTTGAAGATAATTTTATTTAAATGTTGACCGCGGCTGCGTCTTAGGTGGTCCATTCGGAAAGTCCAATTTTGGGCAACTTTTTCGAGCATTTCGGCCGGAATAGCCCGAATTTCTTCGGAAATGTTGTCTTTCAAAGCTGGAATAGTTGCTGGCTTATTTCTGTAGACTTTAGACTTGACGTAGCCCCACAAAAATAGTCTAAAGGCGTTAAATCGCATGATCTTGGTAGCCAACTTACGGGTCCATTTCTTGAGATGAATTGTTCTCCGAAGTTTTCCCTCAAAATGGCCATAGAATCGCGAGCTGTGTGGCATGTAGCGCCATCTTGTTGAAACCACATGTCAACCAAGTTCAGTTCTTCCATTTTGGCAACAAAAAGTTTGTTAGCATCTTGG
>NW_024394181.1:0-3241 GCF_016617805.1 Bactrocera tryoni
CCAAATGCACCGCCGTTGTGGCATTAAGTCAACTTGAGTAAGACGGATTTGTGGATTTCCAGATGTGTATATGCAAGAAAAGCGGTTTCATACCTAAATGTAAAATTATGAAATTTTTCCCAAATGCATTGCTGTAATGGCTTTATTTCAACTTGAGTAAGATGATTTTGGTTAATTAACTCTAATATGTGAAGGCAATGATTTAAAGCAAGTCGTTGTGGATTTCTTAATGTGTATATTCAAGAAAATCGGTTTTATACCTAAATGTTAAATTATGGAATTTTTTCCAAATGCATTGTCGTTATGCCATTATGCCAACTTTAGAAAGATGAAGAAAGTTAATTAACTTTAATAAGTGAATTTAATAATTTGAAGCAACTTGAAATGGATTTCTAAATGTGTATATTCAAGAAAATCGGTTTTATACCTAAATGTTAAATTATGGCTTTTTTCCAAATGCATTTTCGTTATGGCATTATGCCAACTATAGAAAGATGAAGAAAGTTAATAACTTTAATATGTGAATTTAATGATTTGAAGCAACCTGATATGGATTTCTAAATGTATACATGCACGAAAGTCTGTTTTATACCTAAATATAAAATTATGGAATTTTTCCAAATGAACTGCTTTATGCCAACTTTAGAAAGATGAAGAAAGTGAATTAACTTTAATATGTGATTTTAATAATTTGAAGCAACTTGTAATGGATTTCTAAATGTGTACATTCAAGAAAATCGGTTTTATACCTAAATGTAAAATTATGGAATTTTTTCCAATTGCACTACCGTTATGGCTTTATGCCAACTTGAGTAAGATGATGAGGGTTAATTAACTTTAATAAGTGAATTTAATAATTTGTATCAACTTGATATGGATTTCTAAATGTGCATATGCAAGAAAATCAGTTTTATACCTAATTGTAAAATTATGGAACTTTTTCCAAATGTATTGTCGTTATGGCTTTATGCCAATTTTAGAAAGATGAAGAAAGTTAATTAATTTTAATATGTGAATTTAATGATTTGAATCAACTTGATATGGATTTCTAAATGTGCATATTCAAAAAAATCAGTTTTATATCTAAATGTAAAATTACGTATTTTTTTCCAAATGCACTGCGGTCATTTCTTTATGTCATCTTGAGTAAGATGATGAAGGTTAATTAACTTTAGCATGCTAAGCTCATGATTTGAAGCAATTCGTTGTGGATTTCCAGATGTGTATATGCAAGAAAAGCGGTTTCATACCTAAATGTAAAATTATGAAATTTTTCCCAAATGCATTGCTGTAATGGCTTTATTTCAACTTGAGTAAGATGATTTTGGTTAATTAACTCTAATATGTGAAGGCAATGATTTAAAGCAAGTCGTTGTGGATTTCTAAATGTGTACATCCAAGTAAATCGATTTTATAACTAAATGTGAAATTATGGATTTTTTTCCAAATGCACCGCCGTTGTGGCATTAAGTCAACTTGAGTAAGACGGATTTGTGGATTTCCAGATGTGTATATGCAAGAAAATCGGTTTTATACCTAAATGTAAAATTATGAAATTTTTCCCAAATGCATTGCTGTAATGGCTTTATTTCAACTTGAGTAATATGATTTTGGTTAATTAACTCTAATATGTGAAGGCAATGATTTAAAGCAAGTCGTTGTGGATTTCTTAATGTGTATATTCAAGAAAATCGGTTTTATACCTAAATGTTAAATTATGGAATTTTTTCCAAATGCATTGTCGTTATGGCATTATGCCAACTTTAGAAAGATGAAGAAAGTTAATTTAATAATTTGAATCAACTTGATATGGATTTCTAAATGTGTATATTCAAGAAAATCGGTTTTATACCTAAATGTTAAATTATGGAATTTTTTCCAAATGCACTGCCGTTATGGCTTTGTGCCAACTTTAGAAAGATGAAGATAGTTAATTAATTTTAATATGTGAATTTAATGATTTGAAGCGCGACTTGATATGGATTTCCAAATGTGTACATGCAAGAAAATCGGTTTTATACCTAAATGTAAAATTATGTATTATTTCCACATGCTCTGCCGTTATGGCTTTATGCCAACTTTAGAAAGATGAAGAAAGTTTATTAACTTTAATATGTGAATTTAATATTTTGAAGCAACTTGATATGGGTTTCTAAATGTGTATATTCAAAAAAATCAGTTTTATACCTAAATGTAAAATTATGGAATTTTTCCAAATGCACTGCCGTTATGGCTTTATGCCAACTTTAGAAAGATGAAGAAAGTTAATAACTTTAATATGTGAATTTAATGATTTGAAGCAACGTGATATGGATTTCTAAATGTGTACATGCAAGAAAATCGGTTTTATACCTAAGTGTAAAATTATGGAATTTTCCAAATGAATGGCTTTATGCCAACTTTAGAAAGATGAAGAAAGTTAATTAACTTTAATATGTGAATTTAATGATTTGAATCAACTTGATATGTATTTCTAAATGTGCATATTCAAAAAAATCAGTTTTATATCTAAATGTAAAATTATGTATTTTTTTCCAAATGCACTGCGGTCATTTCTTTAAGTCATCTTGAGTAAGATGATGAAGGTTAATTAACTTTAGCATGCTAAGCTCATGATTTGAAGCAATTCGTTGTGGATTTCTAAATGTGTACATTCAAGAAAATCGGTTTTATACCTAAATGTAAATTTATGGAATTTTTCCAAATGAATGGCTTTATGCCAACCTAAATGTGTATATTCAAGAAAATCAGTTTTATACCTAAATGTAAAATTATGTATTTTTTTCCAAATGCACTGCCGTCATGGCTTTATGCCAACTTTAGAAAGATGAAGAAAGTTAATAACTTTAATTTGTGAATTTAATGATTTGAAGCAACCTGATATGGATTTCTAAATATATACATGCACGAAAGTCGGTTTTATACCTAAATGTAAAATTATGGAATTTTTCCAAATGAACTGCCGTTATGGCTTTATGCCAACTTTAGAAAGATGAAGAAAGTTAATTAACATTAAAAAGTGAATTTAATAATTTGAATCAACTTGATATGGATTTCTAAATGTGTATATTCAAGAAAATCAGTTTTATACCTAAATGTAAAATTATGGAATTTTTTCCAAATGCATTGTCGTTATGGCATTATGCCAACTTTAGAAAGATGAAGAAAGTTAATTAACTTTAATAAGTGAATTTAATAATTTGAATCAACTTGATATGGATTTCTAAATATGTATATTCAA
>NW_024394182.1:0-6770 GCF_016617805.1 Bactrocera tryoni
CAATCTTCGGTTAAGATGTAGAATCGATTTTTTTGTACATATACATTAAGGAATCGATATCAGGTAGCATAAAAATATGAACTTTACATATTTAAGCAAATTTGCCGTTTTTATGTTATTGGAGTTGTCATAGAGTTGTCCTATAGCAATAGCGACAGTGTATATGAAACAACTTCACAATCTTCGGTTAAGATGTAGAATCGATTTTTTTGTACATATACATTAAGGAATCGATATCAGGTAGCATAGAAATATGAACTTTACATATTTATGCTAATTAGCCTTTTTGCTGTTATTGGAGTTGTCATAGAGTTGCCCTATAGCAATAGCGACAGTGTATTTAGAACAATTTTACAATCTTAAATTAAGATGTAGAATTGATTTTTTGGTACACACACATTATGCAATCGATACCAAGTTGCGTAAAAATATGAACTTTACATATTTATGCTAACTAGCCGATTTGATGTTAGTGGAGTTGTCATAGAGTTGTCGTATAGCCATAACGACAGTGTATTTGGAGCAATTTCACAATCTTATATTAAGGTGCAGAACCGATTTTTTAGTACATACACATTAAGCAATCGATATCAAGTTGCGTAAAAATATGAACTTTACATATTTATGCAAATTAGCCGATTTGATGCTATTGGAGTTGTCACAGAGGTGTTCTATAGCAATAGCGACGGTGTATTTGGATTAACTTTGCAATCTTAAATTAAGGTGAAAAATTGATTGTTTGATACATACACATTAAGCAATCGATATCAATTTGCGTAAAAATATAAACTTTACATATTTATGCTAACTCGCCGTTTTGATGTTATTGGAGCTTTCATAGAGTTGTCGTATAGCCATAGCGACAGTGTCTTTGGAGCAATTTCGAAATCTTAAGTTAAGGAGTAGAATCGATTTTTTAGTAAATACACATTAAGCAATCGATATCAAGTTGCGTAAAAATGTGAAATTTACATATTTTTGCTAACTCGCCGTTTTGATGTTATTGGAGTTGTCCTATAGCAATAGCGACAGTGTATTTGGAACAATTTAACAATCCTAAATTAAGGTGTAGTATTGATTTTTTGGTACATACACATTATGCAATCGATATCAGGTTTAGCAACAATATGAACTTTACATATTTATGCTATATAGCCGTTTTGATGTTATTGGAACTTTCATAGAGTTGTCGTATAGCCATAACGACAGTGTCTTTGGAGCAATTTCACAATCTTAAGTTAAGGTGTAGAATCGATTTTTCGATACATACACAATAAGCAATCGATATCAAGTTGCGTATAAATATGAACTTTACATATTTATGCTAACTAGCCGTTGTGATGCTATTGGAGTTGTCATAGAGTTGTCGTATAGCTATAGCGCCAGTGTATTTGGAGCAATTTAACAATCTTATAATAAGGTGTAGAATCGATTTTTTGATACGTACACATTAAACAATCGATATCAAGTTGCGTAAAAATATGAACTTTACATATTTATGCTAACAAGCCGTTTTGATGTTATTGGAGTTGTCATAGAGTTGTCGTATAGCCATAACGACAGTGTCTTTGGAGAAATTTCACAATCCTAAATTAAGGTGTAGAATTGATTTTTTGGTACATACACCTTATGCAATCGATATCAGGTTGCGTAAAAATATGAACTTTACATATTTATGCTAATTAGCCGTTTTGATGTTATTGGAGCTTTCATAGAGTTGTCGTATAGCCATAACGACAGTGTATTTGGAGCAATTTCAGAATCTGAAGTAAAGGTGTAGAATCGATTTTTTAGTACATACACATTAAGCAATCGATATCAAATTCGTAAAAATATGAACTTTACATATTTATGCTAACTCGCCGTTTTGATATTATTGGAGTTGTCAAAGAGCTGTCGTATAGCCATAGCGACAGTGTATTTGGAGCAATTTCACAAACTTATATTAAGGTGTAGAATGGATTTTTTAGTACATACACATTAAGCAATCGATATCAAGATGCGTAAAAATATGAACTTTACATATTTCTGTTAATTAGCCGTTTTGATGTTATTGGAGTTGTCATGGAGTTGTCGTATAGCCATAGCGACAGTGTATTTGGAACAACTTTACAATCTTATATTAAGGTGTAGAATCGATTTTTTAGTACATACACCTTAAGCAATCGATATCAAGATGCGTAAAAATATGAACTTTACATATTTTTGCTAATTACCCGTTTTGATGGTATTGGAGTTGTCATAGAGTTGTCCTATAGCAATAGCGACAGTGTATTTGGAACAATTTTAACAATCCTAAATTAAGGTGTTGAATTAATTTTTTGGTACATACACATTATGCAATCGATATCAGGTTGCGTAAAAATATGAACTTTACATATTTATGCTATTTAGCCGTTTTGATGTTATTGGAGCTTTCATAGAGTTGTCGTATAGCCATAACGACTGTGTATTTCGAGCAATTTCACATTCTTATATCAAGGTGTAGAATCGATTTTTTGATACATGCACATTAAGCAATCGATATAAAGTTGCGTAAAAATATGAACTTTACATATTTATGCTAACTCGCCGTTTTGATATTATTGGAGTTGTCATAGAGCTGTCGTATAGCCATAGCGACAGTGTATTTGGAGCAATTTCACAAACTTATATTAAGGTGTAGAATCGATTTTTTAGTACATACACCTTAAGCAATCGATATCAAGATGCGTAAAAATATGAACTTTACAAATTTTTGCTAATTACCCGTTTTGATGTTATTAGAGTTGTCCTATAGAAATAGCGACAGTGTATTTGGAACAATTTAACAATCCTAAATTCAGGTGTTGAATTGATTTTTTGGTACATACACATTATGCAATCGATATCAGGTTGCGTAAAAATATGAACTTTACATATTTATTCTATTTAGCCGTTTTGATGTTATTGGAGCTTTCATAGAGTTGTCGTATAGCCATAACGACAGTGTTTTGGAGCAATTTCACAATCTTATATTAAGGTGTAGAACCGATTTTTTAGTACATACACATTAAGCAATCGATATCAAGTTGCATAAAAATATGAACTTTACATATTTATGCTAACTCGCCGTTTTGATGTTATTGGGTTTGTCATAGAGTTGTCCTACAGCAATAGCGACAGTGTATATGGAACAACTTCACAAGCTTATATTAAGGTGTTGAATCGAGTTTTTGATACATACACATTAGGCAATCGATATCAAGTTGCGAAAAAATTTGAACTTTACATATTTATGCTAACTAGCCGTTTTGATGTTATTGGAGTTGTCATAGAGCTGTCGTATAGCCATAACGACAATGTCTTTGGAGCAATTTCACAATCTTATATTAAGGTGTAGAATCGATTTTTTGATACATACACAATATGCAGTCGATATCAGGTAGCGTAAAAATATGAACTTTACATATTTATGCAAATTAGCCGTTTTGATGTTATTGGAGTTGTCATAGAGTTGTTCTATAGCAATAGCGATAGTGTATTTGGAACAATTTTACAATCTTAAATGAAAATGTAAAATTTATTTTTTGGTACATACATATTATGCAATCGATATCAAGATGCGTAAAAATATGAACTTTACATATTAATGCAAATTAGCCGTTTTGATGCTATTGGAGTTGTCATAGAGTTGTCGTACAGCCATAGCGACAGTGTATTTGGAGCAATTGCACAATCTTATATTAAGGTGTAGAATCGATTTTTTAGTAAATACACATTAAGCAATCGATATCAAGATGCGTAAGAATATGAACTTTACATATTTATGCTAACTAGCCGTTTTGATGTTATTGGAGTTGTCATAGAGTTGTCGTATAGCCATAATGACAGTATATTTGGAACAATTTTACAATCTTAAATTAAGATGTAGAATTGATTTTTTGGTACACACACATTATGCAATCGAAATCAAGTTGCGTAAAAATATGAACTTTACATATTTATGCTAACTAGTGGAGTTAGTGGAGTTGTCATAGAGTTGTCGTTTAGCCATAGCGACAGTGAATTTGGAGCAATTTCACAATCTTATATAAAGGTGTAGAATCAAGTTTTTAGTACATACACATTAAGCAATCTATACCAAGTTGCGTAAAAATATGAACTTTACAAATTAATGCTAACAAGCCGTTTTGATGTTATTGGAGTTGTCATAGAGTTGTCCTATAGCAATAGCGACAGTGTATTTGGAACAATTTAGCAATCCTAAATTAAGTTGTAGAATTGATTTTTTGGCACATACACATTATGCAATCGATATCAGGTTGCGTAAAAATATGAACTTTACATATTTATGCTATTTAGCCATTTTGGCGTTATTGGAGCTTTCATAGAGTTGTCGTATAGCCATAACGACAGTGTATTTGGAGCAATTTCACAATCTTATATTAAGGTGCAGAACCGATTTTTAATACATACACATTAAGCAATCGATATCAAGTTGCGTAAAAATATCAACTTTACATATTTATGCTAACTAGCCGTTTTGATGTTATTGGGTTTGTCATAGAGTTATCCTAAAGCAATTACATACACATTATGCAATCGATAACAGGTTGTGTAAAAATATGAACTTTATATATTTATGCTATTTAGCCGTTTTGATGTTATCGGAGTTGTCATAGAGTTGTCGTATAGCCATAACGACAGTGTCTTTGGAGCAATTCCACAATCTTAAGTTAAGGTGTAGAAACGATTTTTTGATACATAAACATTAAGCAATCGATATCAAGTTGCGTAAAAATATGAACTTTACATATTTATGCTAACTCGCCGTTTTGATGTTATTGGAGTTGTCATAGAGTTGCCGTGTATCCATAGCGAGAGTGTCTTTGGAGAAATTTCGCAATCTTATATTAAGGTGTAGAATTGATTGTTTGATACATACACATTAAGCAATCGGTATCAAGATGCGTAAAAATATGAACTTTACATATTTATGCTAACTTGCCGTTTTGATGTTATTGGAGTTGTCATAGAGTTGTCGTATATCCATAGCGAGAGTGTCTTTGGAGAAATTTCGCAATCTTATATTAAGGTGTAGAATTGATTTTTTGATACACACACATTAAGCAATCGATATCAAGTTGCGTAAAAATATGAACTTTACATATTTCGATTTTTTAGTACATACACATTAAGCAATCGATATGAAGTTGCGTAAAAATATGAAATTTACATATTTGTACCAACTCGCCGTTTTGATGTTATTGGAGTTGTCATAGAGTTGTCGTATAGCCATAGCGATAGTGTATTTGGAGCAATTTCACAATCTTATATTAAGGTGTAGAATCGATTTTTAGATACATACACATTAAGCAATCGATATCAAGTTGCGTAAAAATATGAGCTTTACATATTTTTGCTAACTCGCCGTTTTGATGTTATTGGAGTTGTCCTATAGCAATAGCGACAGTGTATTTGGAACAATTTAACAATCCTAAATTAAGGAGTAGTATTGATTTTTTGGTACATACACATTATGCAATCGATATCAGGTTTCGCAACAATATGAACTTTACATATTTATGCTATTTAGCCGTTTTGATGTTATTGGAACTTTCATAGAGTTGTCGTATAGCCATAACGACAGTGTCTTTAAAGCAATTTCACAATCTTAAGTTAAGGTGTAGAATCGATTGTTTGATACATACACATTAAGCAATCGATATCAATTTGCGTAAAAATAAAAACTTTACATATTTATGCTAACTCGCCGTTTTGATGTTATTGGAGTTGTCATAGAGTTGTGGTATAGCCATAGCGACAGTGCCTTTGGAGCAATTTCACAATCTTAAGTTAAGGAGTAGAATCGATTTTTTAGTAAATACACATTAAGCAATCGATATCAAGTTGCGTAAAAATGTGAAATTTACATATTTATGCTAACTAGCCGTTGTGATGCTATTGGAGTTGTCATAGAGTTGTCGTATAGCCATAGCGCCAGTGTATTTGGAGCAATTTAACAATCTTATAATAAGGTGTAGAATCGATTTTTTGATACATACACATTAAGCAATCGATATCAAGTTGCGTAAAAATATGAACTTTACATATTTTTGCTAATTACCCGTTGTGATGTTATTGGAGTTGTCATAGAGTGGTCCTATAGCAATAGCGACAGTGTAATTGGAACCATTTAACAATCCTAAATTAAGGTGTTGAATTGATTTTTTGATACATACACATTATGCAATCGATATCAGGTTGCGTAAAAATATGAACTTTACATATATATGCTAATTAGCCGTTTTGATGTTATTGGAGCTTTCATAGAGTTGTCGTATAGCCATAACGACAGTGTATTTGGAGCAATTTTAGAATCTGAAGTAAAGGTGTAGAATCGATTTTTTAGTACATACACATTAAGCAATCGATATCAAATTCGTAAAAATATGAACTTTACATATTTATGCTAACTCGCCGTTTTTATATTATTGGAGTTGTCATAGAGCTGTCGCATAGCCATAGCGACAGTGTATTTGGAGCAATTTCACAAACTTATATTAAGGTGTAGAATCGATTTTTTAGTACATACACCTTAAGCAATCGATATCAAGATGCGTAAAAATATGAACTTTACATATTTTTGCTAATTACCCGTTTTGATGTTATTGGAGTTGTCATAGAGTTGTCCTAAGCAATAGCGACAGTGTATTTGGAACAATTTAACAATCATAAATGAAGGTGTAGAATTGATTTTTTGGTACATACACATTATGCAATCGTTATCAAGTTGCGTAAAAATATGA
>NW_024394183.1:0-2693 GCF_016617805.1 Bactrocera tryoni
CAAAAAATCAATCCTACACCTTAATTTAAGATTGTAAAATTGTTCCAAATACACAGTCGCTATTGCTATAGGACAACTCTATGACAACTCCAATAACAGCAAAACAGCTAAATTGCAAAAATATGTAAAGTTCATATTTTTACGTATCTTAGTATCGATTGCTGAATGTTTATGTACTAAAAAATCGATTATCCACGTTAATATAAGATTGTGAGGTTCATCCAAATACAAGGTCGTTATGGCTATACGACAACTCTATGACAACTCCAATAACATCAAAACGGCTGGTTAGCATTAATATGTACAGTTCATATTTCTACGCAACCTGATATCGATTGCATATTGTGTATGTACCAAAAAATCAATTCTACACCTTAATCTAAGATTGCGAAATTGATCCAAATATATTGTCGTTATGGCACTACAACAACTCTATGAAAGCTCCAATAACATCAAAACGGCTTATTTTCATAAATATGTAAAGTTCATATTTTTACGCAACTTGATATCGATTGCATAATGTGTATGTAGCAAAAAATCAATTATACACCTTAATTTAAGATTGTGAAATTGCTCCAAATACACAGTCGCTATTGCTATAGGACAACTCTATGACAACTCCAATAACAGCAAAACAGCTAATTAACAAAAATATGTAAATTTCGTTTTTTTACGCATCTTAATATCGATTGCTGAATATTTATGTACTAAAAAATCGATTATACACGTTAATATAAGATTGTGAAGTTGATCCAAATACAAGGTCGTTATGGCTATACGACAATTCTATGACAACACCAATAACATCAAAACGGCTAGTTAGCATAAATATGTAAAGTTCATATTTTTACGCAACTTGATATTGATTGCTTAATGTATGTGTACTAAAAAATCGATTCCACACCTTAAATTAAGATTGCGAAATTGATCCAAATATATTGTGTTTATGGCATTACAACAACTCTATAAAAGCTCCAATAACATCAAAACGACTATTTAACAGAAATATGTAAAGTTCATATTTTTACGCATCTGGATATCGATTGCTTAATGTGTATGTAGCAAAAAATCAACTGTACACCTTAATTTAAGATTGTAAAATTGTTTCAAATACACTGTCGCTATTGCTATAGGGCAACTCTATGACAACTTCAATAACATCAAAACAGCTAGTTTGCATAAATATATAAAGTTCATATTTTTACGCTACCTGATGTCGATAGCATAATGTGTATGTACCACAAAATCAATTCTACACCTTAATTTATGATTGTAAAATTGTTCCAAATACACAGTCGCAATTGCTATAGGACAACTCTATGACAACTCCAATAACAACAAAACAGCTAAATAGCAAAAATATGTAAAGTTCATATTTTTACGCAACTTGATATCGATTTCTTAATGTGTATGTATCATAAAATCGATTCTACACCTTAATATAAGTTTGTGAAGTGGTTCCATATACATTGTCGCTATTACTGTAGGACAATTCTATGAACACGCCAGTAACATCAAAACGGCTAGTTAGCATAAATATGTAAAGTTCATATTTTTACGCAACTTGATATCGATTGCATAATGTGTATGTACCAAAACATCAATTCTACAGCTTAATTCAGGATTGTTAAATTGTTCCATATACACTGTCGCTATTGCTGTAGGAAAACTCTATGAAAGCTCCAATAACATCAAAACGGCTAGTTGGCATAAATATGTAAAGTACATATTTTTACGCAATTTGATATCGATTGCTTAATGTGTATGTATCAAAAAATCGATTCCACACCTCAACTTAAGATTGCGAAATTGCTCCACATATATTGTCGCTATGGCATTACAACAACTCTATGAAAGCTCCAACAACATCAAAACGGCTAATTTTCATAAATATGTAAAGTTCATATTTTTACGCAATTTGATATCGATTGCATAATGTGTATGTAGCAAAAAATCAACTCTACACCTTAATTTAAGATTGTAAAATTGTTCCAAATACACAGTCGCTATTGCTATAGGACAACTCTATGACAACTCCAATTACAGCAAAACAGCTAAATTGCAAAAATATGTAAAGTTCATATTTTTACGTATCTTAGTATCGATTGCTGAATGTTTATCTACTAAAAAATCGATTATACACGTTAATATAAGATTGTGAGGTTCATCCAAATACAAGGTCGTTATGGCTATACGACAACTCTATGACAACTCCAATAACATCAAAACGGCTAGTTAGCATAAATATGTAAAGTACATATTTTTACGCAATTTGATATCGATTGCTTAATGTGTATGTATCAAAAAATCGATTCCACACCTCAACTTAAGATTGCGAAATTGCTCCACATATATTGTCGTTATGGCATTACAACAACTCTATGAAAGCTCCAACAACATCAAAACGGCTAATTTTCATAAATATGTAAAGTTCATATTTTTACGCAATTTGATATCGATTGCTTAATGTGTATGTACTAAAAAATCGGTTCTACACCTTAATATAAGATTGCAAATATGTTCCAAATACATTGTCGCTATTGCTATAGGACAACTCTATGACAACTCCAATAACAGCAAAACGGCTAATTACAAAAATATTTAAAGTTCATATATTTACGCTACCTGATATCGATTGCTAAATGTATATGTACTAAATAATACACGTTAACATAAGATTGTGAAATTGCTCC
>NW_024394184.1:0-2465 GCF_016617805.1 Bactrocera tryoni
GATATATGTATATACTTTATAGGGTCTCCGATGCTTCCTTCTGGGTGTTACAAACTTCGTGACAAACTTAATATGCCCTGTTCAGGTTATAAAAATTGGACATGGCGCAACCATACTATTGGAACAACGAAGAAGAGTAAATTATGAGTGATATATAACCATTTGTTTGCCAATTGTCTTTCAAAAAATCAGGAAAACTAAACGCCGAAGACGGATCACTCTTTATCTCGGCAATGCTAGCTCCCACACATCCACAGAAACAACTGCATTTTTGAGCACTCAAAACATCGTTGTAATGAGTCATCCTCCGCATAGTACTGGCACCGAATAATTTATTTTTAATCCCGTTCGCGAAAAATAAACTAAGAAGTCTACGTTATTCGACACCTGAAGAGGCGGTGTATGCGTAGGTAAGATCAGATCAGATCAGAAAGTGTATAGATCTTAATGGAGAATATTTTGAAAAACAATAAAGCGATTTTCGATTATTAAAATTTGTTTTTGTTCTCGAATATCAAAATATAAAAGGCAACCTACGTACAGTAATTTTCAATTTAATAGCGATCCTTTTCCTCAAATTATGAACTTCCAAAGTATGTTAACCGAAGCTTTTCATCTTTTCATATGCGATTTACTTACTCATATTTCAAGTGACAAGTTATCTGCGATCTGTTCCTTTCGATAGCGCGCTGTTTGACTATCACGTCAATGTTAATCCTTAAACTCTTGACAGCGGGACACTTAAAGTTCTGTTGGACGCTAAGACTGTCTGAAAGAATCCCAATGAAAATGCCGCTCAAACCTCAATTAAGGTTGATCCCAGCATATGACGATATGGACAGGATAGCGTACAATGAAAAACTTGGTAAAAGAATTCATAAGTATGTCAGGAACAAGTGAAGATGCCGCTTCCGCTCGTATTTTAAGGTCAGAAATTGTAGAAAAGTAAAATATTTTCTACAGGAAAATATTTTGTTTTTGATTAGTTTCATAACTTTTGGAACCTCTGTTATATTATCTAATATATGGCTAGTGATTATCTTATGATAAGCAGATAGAAGCCAGATTTCTTTTGTAACAGTGTTAACCAAAAGAAATACATGCAGCTAGGTGTTAGATCTAGTGGCTGGAAGTTAGTCGTCATTTTTGAACCATATTATCCATTTGGTTTCTTCGGACAGTTTTTTTGTAGAGCGAACCAGTTTCCTTAGAAATTCATGAATACTTTTGCCATTATATAATGTGTTCAATAATAACCTTAAAGAGTCCAAATTAGATGTACGAGACGGCTAAAAACACAATTACTGAATTAGTTTGCGCAAAACTTAAATTTCGACATTTACTAATCCACATGGCTCGTATTCTTTCTGAAATCACTTTCTGTCCATGTGCGTGTCTTCAATACCAGTTCACTAAAAAACAGTTAAGATTAATATCCAATAATGTTTTCATTTAAAGCTCTAATCATAAAACTATAATGCTTCCATTCACACTCTAAGGATCACAGGTTCAAAGTCACATTAAATTTTTACACTCTTTGAAACACAGCTCCAAAATCTATATTAAACATTTAAAGGCTTCTTAAGGATTTCCGACCTTTAGGTTGCAGGTTTGTTGTTTTGCTGGATTCTCTATTCTTTTTCAGAGGTTTTAGATCTCTATCGTCTTAAGTTGTTTAAGTCTTAAGGCTTCTGGTGCATACATTTCATCTGATGACCCGTTAACCTTCTTTGCAAGTATAGTGAAATTCGCCAATATGTACAGTCCTCATAGTCGGACACCTCCCATAATTGGATACATTTCATGTTGTGTTCATTACTATTTTCATGCAAAAGCAATTTCTATAACCAGACATGAGAACGTTCCCATGACCGGACACGGAAACTATTTTGGTAATATTTCGTTCAATTATCTCTGATAAATGAAAAAGACTTCGTTTTTCAAGAAAGTTAAGTACAATTTATAGCTCCCGATTTTTTATATTCTTATAATTTTTGGTGTTTTGAGACAGTTAAGAACAATACGTAAGATGATCAAGCAAATTAACTTGCGTTGGCGCCGTCTGGTTCGCGGTGGCTCAACAAAACCTGATGGGATAGTTGTCATTCATTAACTCCTGGCTGACATTGGCTCGCATTTATTAGTTCAATAGAAATATACTTCTGAGTTGGAGGTTCTGATTCGAAGAATACGTTTTAAACACCCTGTTTATCCGTTTGTCTGTCGATATACATACAAACTAGACACTCAGCTTGTTTGCAGTGTTCGTCATCAAATAGGGAGTCTCTTATCCGAGGCTGGTTTCTTCTAGTCATCGCACTCGCGATATGGCTCCCAAGTCATTATTGATAGTCATAGCTTCGAAGTCCTAAATAATTTCGTCTAGCTTGGGACTAGCATTAACAGCAACAACAAAGTCAGCCTCGAAATCCAAGGCAGAATAACTCTTGCCAACAGGTGCTACT
>NW_024394185.1:0-3094 GCF_016617805.1 Bactrocera tryoni
ATAATTTTACAACAAATATTACCCGCTTGTAACGTATTATAAGCTTTTAATGAATTAGCGCAAGTGCAACTTAAAATTTCCCTGCCACCCTTCATTTCATATTCACAACGCCGCTCACACAAATTTATGCTCTTTGAATTAAGGCAACAATTTCGCAGCTGATTGATGGATCTACTCACAGGTTAAATATTATATGCGTTCACAACCGCATTTTGATGAGCGATAAATGTTGCAACTTAGTGTAAAATATGCTTAATGCAACTTTTAACGATGCAACATGAAAAAACGTTACCGCAACGGCAACAACAAAAACAATACTTGCATAAATAGTCACTCCAACAAGCAGAAACAACCAATACACAGGCATACATACACACGTATGCAACTGCATAGCCATAAAAAACTACCAACACATACACACACACACACATTTGCATAGGTATGCACGCAGGTGCCGTGCTGCAACAGTGCGTGGAACCAGCGTACTTATTCCGCTTTTGTGCTACATTTCACGCAACATTTACGCCGTTAGCCAAAAGATTACTTTGTCACAACTTCTGCAACGCTGCGCGCTGCGCTGTGGCGCTCACACAAATGCTGTCACAAAAAGATGTAAGAACAAAAACTATAAAAAATTCAAAATACGGAAAAAGCGAAAAGCGAATATCTGGCGCAAAACCGCTTGAAAATAGCAGGAAAACTGCGAGCATAAATATATTTGAATGTGTGCTGTTTTTTCGAGGTATTAGCACGAAAGTTTTTCAGACACTTCATTTGGTAGAGATATCATATCTGCAGTCGAAATGTGCATTATTGTGATCAAAGAATATATTTCAGCCAAAAATTTGACTGCTTTTCAGCTTTAACTGTCCGTAAAAATTGTTTCGGAGTTGCAAATTCTTAAATAATATTTCTTCGTAAGCTACGTCTTCTATATGTGACAGAAGCTGTTGAAGATATCATTAAAATTTTGTATAGCTTTCCACAGTCCGTTAAACAAGTGAGCTGACACTCCATATCTGACGTTTTGTCATTCAGCACTTATTCAGCTCAAGGGAATGTTTGCTGCATTAAAAAAAAATTATTGCTTCCCCAGTATGCCAAGCAACTGAGCTGCAGCGACGTATCTGACTTTTTGTCATTCAGCATTTATTCAGCTCCAGAAAATGATTGCTGAATTAAAACAAAAATTATAGCTTACACACAGTCTGTCAAAAAACTAAGCTGCAGCGGCGTACCTGAATTTTTGGCATTCAGCACTTATTCAGCGAGAGAGAATGATTGCTGAATTAAAAAAAAATTATAGCTTTTTACAGTATGTCAAACAACTGAGCTGCAACCTCGTATCTGACTTTTTGGCATTCAGCTCTTATTCAGCTCCAGAAAATGATTGCTGAATTAAAATAAAAATTATAGCTTACATACAGTCTGTCAAAAAACTAAGCTGCTACCGCGTATCTGACTTTTTAGCATTCAGCACATGTTCAGCTTAAGAGAATGCTGAATTATATAATAGCTTTAAGCTAATTATTATAATATTTTTTACGCCTGGTCAGAAACTACTCAATCTCCTTCGGTCATATGAAGGTATTATGAAAAATAAACAAGACCACGACTAATTTTTGAAAGGATTCTAAAACGCAGTGAGGTTTTCAAGGAGTAAGTCTGTAGACGATGGTCATTTCAACAGAAACCTACTGGTTTTTTTCATCAAAAGTCTTTGAAATCCCATAAATTTACTATGAACCTTTCTTCGAGACTTCTAAACCATTATAGTGAAAATTTTAGATGGAAGCAGAATTTTCAAAATTGAAAAAAGGATAAATTGGAAATATCTTTAAACTTTACTTCTGACTGTCTATCCTTCACTGCGTTAATTGGAGAACAAGCTTTCCCTAAACATCAGTAGTATATCATAAGTTTGGTAAACAGGATGAATTAGCGGAATATTAATATTAACAGCCTTGATGGATTTGGTTTAGGTCCAAAGCACTTCGTAGATATGCACACTATGGTGAGATCCATGCCAAGGTGTTTCTTGAAACAAAGAGCATGGGGATCTCATCACACATTTCGAAGACTTATTAACCTAAAAATTAGTGAAAGATACTTCATTCATCAATATTAATATTAACTTCCGTATATACAAAATCTAGCATCCCAATACCAGCCAAACCGGTCGCAGATCGCTTAGGAAATTTTACAAACTTTTATGCAAACATACATACTGACAAATGCAATAAATAAAAACCCAACTATCTATCAATTCAACCACGTGCTTGCCCTTCAATAAAAAGCTAAAACTCATCAAACCTAAATTGATGCGAAAAGGTGTGGACCATTACCAAGATGATAACGCCCATAAAGTAAAAACAAACTTCATGCAAACATCCACACATAAATATACATATATTAAATTGAAGAAGATAATGTTTCGTTAGATGTGACCTTCATTTTATGAAGAGCGCTCAAGTAACATCTCTACAACTTTAATGGTTTGTATGTCAGTATATACAAAAACAAACACTGAAATGATTGTTAAGACCTGTTGGCTCTTTTAAAATTTTACAAGGTAACTGTTGCTTCCAACAATTTCGCATCAATGTCATTTTATAAGCGACGCTTGGCATTTTATTTGACGTGAGTCTTGATCAATAAATGATTTGCGTAAAGAGGTGTGGTTAAACGACTATAAAATTGAGCAACTCAACTGAAGTAGAAAACAAATAAAAATGTATGTATAGTACATAGACCTTCGTGTAGGTAAGTGCTTTGTATATAAAAAACTATAAAGTGAGAGAATAGATTTGCAATTTTCTCGCTCGCTACTTGATGAAGTCATAAAACTTTTTTATTGCTCGCTCTTTATTTTGTAGACAAATGCTATTTTAGTGTGGGTATTTTACTTTATTTTCGCTTGTCTAGTTTAGTTTTAACACCTGTAATGGAAAAGCTGATGTATAATAGTTTCAAAATTTAATGAGCGGACTAACGGTTTGTCGAGTTTAAGGGTAACCTTTTTTCAATTTTTTTTGTGCATTTTCTGTTCTCTTATACCCTTAGAATTAATGTAGACCATTCCATTCGAAGGTTT
>NW_024394186.1:0-6316 GCF_016617805.1 Bactrocera tryoni
TTATGGCTTTATGTCAAATTTAGTAAGATGAAGGAAGATAATTTGCTTTAATATGCGAAGATATTAATTTGAAGCAATTTGATATGGATTTCTAAATGTGTACATGCAAGATAATCCTTTTTATACCTAAATGTAAAATTGTGGAATTTTTCCAAATGCATTGCCGATATGGCTTTATGTCACCTTTAGTAAGATGAAGAAAGTTAAATAACTTCATTATGCAAAGTTAATGATTTGAAGAACCTTGATATGGATTTCTAAAAGTTTATATGCAAGAATATCGGTTTTATACCTAAATGTAAATTTGTGGAATATTTCCAAACACACTGCCGTTATAGATTTATGTCAACTTTAGTAAGATGAAGGAAGATAATTAGCTTTAATATGCGAAGATATTGATTTGAAGCAATTCGATATGGATTTCTGAATGTGTATATGCAAGAAAATCGGTTTCATACCTAAATGTAAAATTGTTGACTTTTTCTAAATGCACTGCCGTTATGGCGTTATGTCAACTCCAGTAAGATGAAAAAGGTTAAATAACTTGAATATGTATAGTTAATGATTTGAAAAAACTCTATATGGATTTCTAAATGTATATGCAAGGAAATCGGTTTTATACTTAAATGTAAAATTGTGGAATTTTTCTAAATGCACTGCCGTTATGGCTTTATGTCAACTTTAGTAAGATGAAGAAAGTTAAATAACTTCATTATGCAAAGTTGATGATTTGAGGAAACTTGATATGGTTTTCTAAATGTGTATATGCAAATTGTGGACTTTTCCAAATACACTGCCGTTATAGATTTATGTCAACTTTAGTAAGATGAAGGAAGATAATTAACTTTAATATGCGAAGATAATGATTTAAAGCAATTCGATATGGATTTCTAAATGTGTATATTTAAGAAAATCGGTTTCATACCTAAATGTAAAATTGCGTCCTTTTCCCAAATGCACTGCCGTTATGGCGTTATGTCAACTCCAGTAAGATGAAGAAGGTTAAATAACTTTAATATGTAAAGTTAATGATTTGAAAAAACTTGATATGGAATGCTAAATGTATATGCAAGGAAATCGGTTTTATACCTATATATAAAATTGTGGAATTTTTCCAAATGCACTGCCGTTATGGCTTTATGTCAACTTTAGTAAGATGAAGAAAGTTAAATAACTTCATTATGCAAAGTTTATGATTTGAGGAAACTTCATATGGCTTTCTACATGTGTGTATGCAAGAAAATCGGTTTTATACCTAAATGTAAACTTGTGGAATTTTTCCAAGTGCACTGCCGCTATGGCTTAATGTCAAATTTAGTAAGATGAAGGAAAAAATTAGCTTTAATATGCAAAGATATTGATTTGAAGCAATTCGATATGGATTTCTAAAAGTTTATATGCAAGAATATCGGTTTTATACCTAAATGTAAATTTGTGGAATTTTTCCAAATACACTGCCGTTATAGATTTATGTCAACTTTAGTAAGATGAAGGAAGATAATTAACTTTAATATGCGAAGATAATGATTTGAAGCAATTCGATGTGGATTTCTAAATGTATATGCAAAGAAATCAGTTTTATACCCATATGTAAAATTATGGTATTTTTCCAAATGCAATGCCGTTATGGCTTTATGTCAACTTTAGTAAGATGAAGAAAGTTAATTAACTTAAATATGTAAAGTTAATGATTTGAAGAAACTTGATATGGATTTCTAAATGTATGTGCAAGGAAATCGGTTTTATACCTAAATGTAAAATTGTGGAATTTTTCCAAATGCACTGCCGTTATGGCTTAATGTCAATTTTAGTAAGATGAAGGAAGAAATTAGCATTAATATGCAAAGATATTGATTTGAAGCAATTCGATATGGATTTCTAAATGTGTATTTGCAAGAAAATCGGTTTCATACCTAAATGTAAAATTGTGGACTTTTACCAAATGCACTGCCGTTATGGCTTTATGTCAACTCCAGTAAGATGAAGAAGTTTAAATAACTTTAATATGTGAAGTTAATGATTTGAAGCAATTCGATGTGGATTTCTAAATGTATATGCAAAGAAATCAGTTTTATACCTATATGTAAAATTATAGAATTTTTCCAAATGCACTGCCGTTATGGCTTTATGTCAACTTTAGTAAGATGAAGAAAGTTAATTAACTTAAATATGTAAAGTTAATGATTTGAAAAAACTTGATATGGATTTCTAAATGTATATGCAAAGAAATCGGTTTTATACCTAAATGTAAAATTGTAGAATTTTTCTAAATGCACTGCCGTTATGGCTTTATGTCAACTTTAGTAAGATGAAGAAAGTTAATTAACTTAAATATGTAAAGTTAATGATTAGAAGCATCTTGATATGGATTTCTAAATGTATATGCAAGGAAATCGGTTTTATACCTAAATGTAAAATTGTGGAATTTTTCCAAATGCACTGCCGTTATAGTTATAGTTTTATGTCAACTTTAGTAAGATGAAGAAAGTTAATTAACTTTAATATGGGAAGATATTAATTTGAAGCAATTCGAAATGGATTTCTAAATGTGTATATGCAAGATAATCGGTTTCATACCTAAATGTAAAATTGTGGACTTTTACCAAATGCACTGCCGTTATGGCTTTATGTCAACTCCAGTAAGATGAAGAAGGTTAAATAACTTTATTATGTGAAGTTAATGATTTGAAAAAACTTGATATGGATTTCTTAATGTACATATATGCAAAGAAATCGATTTTATACCTAAATGTAAAATTGTAGAATTTTTCCAAATGCACTGCCGTTATGGCTTTATGTTAACTTGAGTAAGATGAAGAAAGTTAATTAACTTAGATATGTAAAGTTAATGATTTGAAGAAACTTGATATGGATTTCTGAATGTGTATATGCAAGAATATCGGTTTTATACCTAAATGTAAAATTGTGGAATTTTTCCAAATACACTGCCGTTATAGATTTATGTCAACATTAATAAGATGAAGGAAGATAATTAACTTTAATATGCGAAGAAAATGAATTAAAGCAATTCGATATGGATTTCTAAATGTGTATATGCAAGAAAATCGGTTTCATACCTAAATGTAAAATTGTGGACTTTTTCCAAATGCACTACCGTTATGGCGTTATGTCAACTCCAGTAAGATGAAGAAAGTTAGATAACTTTAAGAAGTAAAGTTAATGATTTAAAGCAACTTGATATGGATTTCCAAATGTGTATATGCAAGGAAATCGTTTTTATACCAAAGTGTAAAATTGTGGAATTTTCCAAATGCATTACCGATATGGCTTTATGTCAACTTTAGTAAGATGAAGAAAGTTAAATAACTTCATTATGCAAACTTAATGATTTGAAGAACCTTGATATGGATTTCTAAATGTTTATATGCAAGAATATCGGTTTTATACCTAAATGTAAATTTGTGGAATTTTTCCAAATACACTGCCGTTATAGATTTATGTCAACTTTAGTAAGATGAAGGAAGATAATTAACTTTAATATGCGAAGATAATGATTTGAAGCAATTCGATATGGATTTCTAAATGTGTATATGCAAGAAAATCGGTTTCATACCTAAATGTAAAATTGCGTCCTTTTCCCAAATACACTGCCGTTATGGCGTTATGTCAACTCCAGTAAGATAAAGAAGGTTAAATAACTTTAATATGTAAAGTTAATGATTTAAAGCAATTCGATATGGAATTCTAAATGTATATGCAAGGAAATCGTTTTTATACCTAAATGTAAAATTGTGGAATTTTTCCAAATGCACTGCCGTTATGGCTTTATGTCAACTTTAGTAAGATGAAGAAAGTTAAATAACTTCATTATGCAAAGTTAATGATTTGAAGAACCTTGATATGGATTTCTAAAAGTTTATATGCAAGAATATCGGTTTTATACCTAAATGTAAATTTGTGGAATATTTCCAAACACACTGCCGTTATAGATTTATGTCAACTTTAGTAAGATGAAGGAAGATAATTAGCTTTAATATGCGAAGATATTGATTTGAAGCAATTCGATATGGATTTCTGAATGTGTATATGCAAGAAAATCGGTTTCATACCTAAATGTAAAATTGTTGACTTTTTCTAAATGCACTGCCGTTATGGCGTTATGTCAACTCCAGTAAGATGAAAAAGGTTAAATAACTTGAATATGTATAGTTAATGATTTGAAAAAACTCTATATGGATTTCTAAATGTATATGCAAGGAAATCGGTTTTATACTTAAATGTAAAATTGTGGAATTTTTCTAAATGCACTGCCGTTATGGCTTTATGTCAACTTTAGTAAGATGAAGAAAGTTAAATAACTTCATTATGCAAAGTTGATGATTTGAGGAAACTTGATATGGCTTTCTAAATGTGAACATGCGAGAAAATCGGTTTTATACCTAAATGAAAAATTGTGGAATTTTTCCAAATACACTGCCGTTATAGATTTATGTCAACTTTAGTAAGATGAAGGAAGATAATTAACTTTAATATGCGAAGATAATGACTTAAAGCAATTCGATATGGATTTCTAAATGTGTATATTTAAGAAAATCGGTTTCATACCTAAATGTAAAATTGCGTCCTTTTCCCAAATGCACTGCCGTTATGGCGTTATGTCAACTCCAGTAAGATGAAGAAGGTTAAATAACTTTAATATGTAAAGTTAATGATTTGAAAAAACTTGATATGGAATGCTAAATGTATATGCAAGGAAATCGGTTTTATACCTAAATGTAAAATTGTGGAATTTTTCCAAATGCACTGCCGTTATAGATTTATGTCAACTTAAGTAAGATGAAGGAAGATAATTAACTTTAATATGCGAAGATAATGATTTGAAGCAATTCGATGTGGATTTCTAAATGTATACGTAAAGAAATCAGTTTTATACCTATATGTAAAATTGTGGAATTATTCCAAATGCACTGCCGTTATGGCTTTATGTCAACTTTAGTAGGATGAAGAAAGTTAATTAACTTAAATATGTAAAGTTAATGAGTTGAAGAAACTTGATATGGATTTCTAAATGTGTATATGCAAGAATATCGGTTTTATACCTAAATGTAAACTTGTGGAATTTTTCCAAATGCACTGCCATTATTGCTTTATGTCAACTCCAGTAAAAAGAAGAAAGTTAAATAACTTCAGTATGTAAAGTTAATGATTTGAAGAAACTTGATATGGATTTCTAAATGTGTATATGCAAGAATATCGGTTTTATACCTAAATGCAAATTTGTGGAATTTTTCCAAATACACTGCCGTTATAGATTTATGTCAACTTTAGTAAGATGAAGGAAGATAATTAACTTTAATATGCGAAGATAATGAATTAAAGCAATTCGATATGGATTTCTAAATGCGTATAAACAAGATAATCGGTTTCATACCTAAATGTAAAATTGTGGCCCTTTTCCAAATGCACTGCCGTTATGGCTTTATGTCAAATCCAGTAAGATGTAGAAGGTTAAATAACTTTAATATGTAAAGTTGATGATTTGAAGAAACTTGATATGGATTTCTAAATATGTATATGCAAGAAAATCGGTCTTATACCTAAATGTAAAATTGTGGAATTTTTCCAAATGCACTGCCGTTATGGTTTTATATAAACTTTAGTAAGATGAAGAAAGCTAATTAACTTTAATATGTAAAGTTAATGATTTGAAGCAACTTCCTGTGGATTTCTATATGTGTATATGAGAGAAAATCGGTTTCATACCTAAATGTAAAATTGTGGACTTTTTCCAAATGCACTGCCGTTATGGTGTTATGTCAACTCCAGTAAGATGAAGAAGGTTAAATAACTTTTATATGTAAAGTTAATGATTTGAAAATACTTGATATGGATTTCTAAACGTATATGCAAGGAAATAGGTTTTATACCTAAATGTAAAATTGTGGACTTTTTCCAAATGCACTGCCATTATTGCATTATGTCAACTCCAGGAAAAAGAAGAAAGTTAAATAACTTCAATATGTAAAGCTAATGATTTAAAGAAACTTGATATGGATTTCTAAATGTGTATATGCAAGGAAATCGGTTTCATACCTAAATGTAAAATTGTGGACTTTTACCAAATGCACTGCCGTTATGGTTTTATATAAACTTTAGTAAGTTGAAAAAAGTTAATAAACTTTAATAAGTAAAGTTAATGATTTGAAGCAACTTGATATGGATTTCTAAATGTATATGCAAGGAAATCGGTTTTATACCTAAATGTAAAATTGTGGACTTTTTCCAAATGCACTGCCGTCATGGCTTTATGTCAACCGTAGTAAGATGAAGAAAGTTAAATAACTTCATTATGCAA
>NW_024394187.1:0-18156 GCF_016617805.1 Bactrocera tryoni
TTTTTCCAAATGCATTGCCGTTACGGCTTTATGTCAACCTGAGTAAGATGGTGAGAGTTAATTAATTTTAATATGTGAAGGTAATGATTTGAAGCAATTCGATAAAATTTTTCCAAATGCACTGCTGCTAAGTCAACTTGAGTAAGATGGTGAGGTTTAATTAACTTTAGAATGAGAAGTTAATGATTTGAAGCAACTTGGTATGGAATTCTAAATGTGTATGTGCAACAAAATCAGTTTTATATCTAAAGTAAAATAGCATAATTTTTCCAAATGCACTGTCGTCATGGCTTTATGTCACCTTGAGTAAGATGGTGAGAGTTAATCAACTTTATTATGTGAAGCTAATGATTTAAAGCAATTCGATGTGGATTTCTAAATGTGTATATGCAATTATGGAATTATGGAATTTTTCCAAATGCACTGTCGTCATGGCTTTATGTCACCTTGAGTAAGATGATGAGAGTTAATTAACTTTAATATGTGAAGCTAAAGATATGAAGCAGTTCCATATGAATTTCTAAATGTGTATATGCGAGAAAATCGATTCTATATTTAGATGTTAAATAGTGTAATTTTTCCAAATGTACTGCCGTTATGGATTATGTCAACTTCGGTAAGATGAAGAAGGTTAATTAACTTTAATATGTGAAGCTAATGATTTGAAGCAGTTTAATATGAATTTCTAAATGTGTATGTGCAAGAAAATCGGTTTTATACCTAAATGTAAAATTGTGGATTTTGTTCAAATGCACTGTTATCATGGCTTTATGTCACCTTGAGTAAGGTGGTGAGAGTTAATTAATTTTATTATGTGGAGCTAATGATTTGAAGATATTCGATGTGGATCTTTAAATGTGCACATGCATTTATGGAATCATGGAATTTTTCCAAATGCACTGCCGTTTTGGATTTATGCCAACTTCAGTAAGATGAAGAAGGTTAATTAACTTTAATATGTGAAGATAATGATCTGAATCAACTCGATATGTATTTCTAAATATTTATTTGCAAGTAAATCGGGTTTTTATACCTAAATGTAAAATTATGGATTTTTTTTCAAATGCACCGCCGTTATGGCTTTACGTCAACTTGAGTAAGATGGTGAGTGTTAATTAACTTTAATATGTGAAGTTAATGATTTGAAGCATTTCGATGTCGATATCTAAATGTTTATATGGAAGAAAATCGGTTTTTATTCCTGGTTGTAAAATTGTGATATTTTTCAAATGTACTGTCGTTAAGGCTTTATGTCATCTTCAGTAAGATAAAGAAGGTTAAATAACTTTAATATGTGAAGATAATGATTTGAAAATACTCGATATAATTTGCTAAATGAGTATATACAACAAATTCGATTTAATAAATAAATATAAGATTGTGAATTTTTCCAAATGCACTGCTGCTACGTAAACTTGAGTAAGATGGTGAGGGTTAACTAACTTTTATATGAGAAGTTAATGATTCGAAGCAACTTGATGTGGATTTCTAAACGTGTATGTGCAAGAAAATTGGTTTATACTTAAATGTAAATTAGTGTAATATTTCCAAATGCACTGCCGTTTTGCATTTCTGTCAACTTGAGTAAGATGATGAGGGTTAATTACTTTAATATGTGAAGCTAATGATTTGAAGCAATTCCATATAAATTTCTAAATGTGTATGCGAGAAAATCGGTTTATACCTAAATGTAAAATAGTGTAATTTTTCCAAATGACTGCTCATATGGCTTTATGTAAACTTGAGTAAGATGGTGAGGGTTAATTTACTTTAATATGTAAAGTTAATAATTTGAAGCACCTTGATATGGATTTCTAAATGTGTACATGCAAGACAATCGGTTTTCTACCCAAATGCAAAGTTGTGGAGTTTTTCCAAATGCATTGCCGTTATGGATTTATATCAACCTGAGGAAGATAACGAGAGTTAATTAACTTTAATATGTGAAGCTAATGATTTGAAGCAATTCGATATGAATTTCTAAATGTGTATATGCGACAAAATCAATTTTATACCTAAATGTAAAATAGTGTAATTTTTCCAAATGTACTGTTGTTCTGGCTTTATGTAAACTTTGGTAAGAGGAAAAAGCTTAATTAACTTTGATATGCGAAGCTAATGATTTGATGTAACTTGATATTGATTGCTAAATTAGTATATACAAAAAAATCGATTTAATAAATAAATATAAGATTGTGACTTTTTCCAAATGCACTGCCGTTATGGCTTTATGCAAACTTAAGTAAGATGATGAGAGTTAATTAACTTTAATATGTGAAGCTAATGATTTGAAGAAATTCGATTTGAATTTCTTAATGTGTATATGCGAAAAAATCGGTTTTATACCTAAATGTAAAGTAGTGTAATTTTTCCAAATGCACTGCTGTTATGACTTTTTGTCAACTTGAGTAAGATGATGAGAGTTAATTAACTTTAATATGTGAAGCTAAAGATATAAGGCAGTTCCATATGAATTTCTAAATGTGTATATGCGAGAAAATCGATTCTATATTTAGATGTTAAATAGTGGAATTTTTCCAAAAGTACTGCCGTTATGGATTATGTCAACTTCGGTAAGATGAAGAAGGTTAATTAACTTTAATATGTGAAGCTAATGATTGGAAGCAATTTAATATGAATTTCTAAATGTGTATATGCAACAAAATAGGTTTTATGCCTAAATGTAAAATTGTGGATTTTGTTCAAATGCACTGTCGTCATGGCTTTATGTCACCTTGAGTAAGATGGTGAGAGTTAATCAACTTTATTATGTGGAGCTAATGATTTGAAGCAATTCGATGTGGATCTTTAAATGTGCACATGCAATTATGGAATCATGGAATTTTTCCAAATGCACTGCCGTTTTGGATTTATGCCAACTTCAGTAAGATGAAGAAGGTTAATAACCTTTAATATGTGAAGATAATGATCTGAATCAACTCGATATGTATTTCTAAATATTTATTTGCAAGTAAATCGGTTTTTATACCTAAATGTAAAATTATGGATTTTTTTCAAATGCACTGCCGTTATGGCTTTATGTCAACTTGAGTAGGATGGTGAGTGTTAATTAACTTTAATATGTGAAGTTAATGATTTGAAGCATTTCGATGTCGATATCTAAATGTTTATATGCAAGAAAATCGGTTTTTATTCCTGGTTGTAAAATTGTGAAATTTTTCAAATCTACTGTCGTTAAGGCTTTATGTCGTCTTCAGTAAGATAAAGAAGGTTAAATAACTTACATATGTGAAGTTACTGATTTGAAAATACTCGATATAGTTTGCTAAATGAGTATATACAAAAAATTCGATTTAATAAATAAATATAAGATTGTGAATTTTTCCAAATGCACTGCTGCCTCGTCAACTTGAGTAAGATGGTGAGGGTAAATTAACTTTTATATGAGAAGTTAATGATTTGTAGCAACTTGATGTGGATTTCTAAACGTGTATATGCAAGAAAATTGGTTTATACTTAAATGTAAATTAGTGTAATATTTCCAAATGCACTGCCGTTTTGCATTTCTGTCAACTTGAGTAAGATGGTGAGGGTAAAGTAATTACTTTAATATGTGAAGCTAATGATTTGACGCAATTCCATATAAATTTCTAAATGTGTATGCGAGAAAATCGGTTTATACCTAAATGTAAATTAGTGTAATTTTTCCAAATGTACTGCCGTTATGGCTTTATGTCAACCTCGGTAAGAGGAAAAAGCTGAATTAACTTTAATATGTGAAGTTAATGATTTGAGGCATTTTGATGTGGATTTCTAAATGTGTATATGCAACAAAATCGGTTTATACCTAAATGTAAATTAGTGTAATTTTTCCAAATGTACTCCCGTTATGGCTTTATGTCAACCTTGGTAAGAGGAAAAAGCTTAATTAACTTTAATATGTGAAGTTAATGTTTTGAGGCAACTTGATATAGATTTCTAAATGTGAATATGCAAGAAAATCGGTTTTATACCTAAATGTAAATTAGTGTAATTTTTTCAAATGCACTGTCGGTATGGCTTTATATGATCTTCAGTAAGACAAAGAAGGTTAATTAACTTTAATATAAAAAGTTAATGATTTGGAACAACTCGGTATAGGTTGCTAAATGAGAATAAACAAAAAATTCGATTTAATACCTAAATATAAGTTTGCAAAATTTTTCCAAATGCACTGCTGTTATGGCTGTGTGTCAACCTGAGTAAGATGGTGAGAGTTAATTAACTTTAATATGTAAAGTTAATAATTTGAAGCAATTCGATATGAATTTCTAAATGTGTATATGCGAGAAAATCGTTTTATACCTAAATGTAAATTTGTAAATTTTTTTGAAATGCACTCTCGTTATAGCTTTATGTCATCTTCAGTAAGATAAAGAAGGTTAATTAACTTACATATGTGAAGTTACTGATTTGAGTCAACTCGACATAGATTGCTAAATTAGTATATACAAAAAATTCGATTAAATACCTAAATATAAGATTGCGGAATTTTTCCAAATGCACTGCTGTTATGGCTTTATGTTAACTTGAGTAAGATGGTGAGGGTTAATTAACTTTTAAATGTGAAACTTTAATATGTGAATCTAATGATTTGAAGCAAATTGATATGAATTTCGAAATGTGTACATGCGAGAAAATCGGTTTTATACCTAAATGTAAAATTGTAGAATTTTTCCAAATGCACTGCCGTTGTGGATTTATGTCGTCTTCAGTAAGATAAAGAAGAATAAATAACTTGCATATGTGAAGTCAATGATTTGAAACAACTCGATATAAATTGCTGAATGAGTATATACAAAAAATTCGATTTACTAAATAAATAAAAGGTTGTGGAATTTTTCCAAATGCTTTGCTGATATGGCTTTATATCAACTTGAGTAAGATGGTGAGGGTTAATTTACTTTAATATGTAAAGTTAATAATTTGAAGCAACTTGATATGGATTTCTAAATGTGTACATGCAAGACAATCGGTTTTCTACACAAATGCAAAGTTGTGGAGTTTTTCCAAATGCATTGCCGTTATGGCTTTATGTCAACCTGAGGAAGATAACGAGAGTTAATTAACTTTAATATGTGAAGCTAATGATTTGAAGCAATTCGATATGAATTTCTAAATGTGTATATGCAATTATAGAATTTTGGAATGTTTCCAAATGCACTGCCGTTTTGGCTTAATGTCAACTTCAGTAAAATGAAGAATGTTAATTAACTTTAATATGTGCAGTTAATGATTTGAATCAACTTGATATGGATTTCTAAATGCGTATATCCAACAAAATCGGTTTTACACTTAAATGTAAAATAGTGCAATTTTTCCAAATGTTCTGCCGTTTTGGCTTTATGTAACTTTGGTAAGATGAAGAAGGTTGATTAACTTTAATATGTGAAGTTAATGATTTGAAGCAACTTGATATGGATTTCTAAATGTGTATATGCAGCAAAATTGTTTTTATACCTAAATGTAAAATACTGTAATTTTTCCAAATGTTCTGCCGTTATGGCTTTATATGATCTTCAGTAAGACAAAGAAGGTTAATCTACTTTAATATGTAAAGTTAATGATTTGGAACAATTCGGTATAGGTTGCTAAATGAGAATAAACAAAAAATTCGATTTAATACCTAAATAAAAGATTGCGGAAATTTTCCAAATGCACTGCTGTTATGGTTAATTAACTTTTAAATGTGAAACTTTAATATGTGAAGCTAATGATTTGAAGCAAATTGATATGAATTTCGAAATGTGTACATGCGAGAAAATCGGTTTTATACCTAAATGTAAAATTGTAGTATTTTTCCAGATGCACTGCCGTTGTGGCTTTATGTCGTCTTCAGTAAGATAAAGAAGTATAAATAACTTGCATATGTGAAGTAAATGATTTGAAACAACTCGATATAAATTGCTAAATGAGTATATACAAAAAATTCGATTTACTAAATAAATAAAAGGTTGTGGAATTTTTCCAAATGCACTGCTGTTATGGCTTTTTGTCAACGTGAGTAAGATGGTGAGGGTTAATTAACTTTTATATGTAAACTTTAATATGTGAAGCTAATGATTTGAAGCAAATTGATATCAATTTATAAATGTGTATATGCGAGAAAATCGGTTTTATACCTAAATGTAAAATAGTGTAATTTTTCCAAATGCACTGCTGTTATGGCTTTATGTTAACGTGAGCAAGATGAAGAAGGTAATTACCTTTAATGTGTGAAGCTAATGATTTGAAGCAACTAAATCTGTATTTCTAAATGTGTATATGCAAAAAAAATCGGTTTTATACCTAAATGTAAAATTCTGCCGTTATGGCTTTATGTCAACTTGAGTAAGATGGTGAGTGTTAATTAACTTTAATATGTGATGCTTATTATTTGAAGCAATTCGATGTCGATTACTAAATGTGTATATGCAAGAAAATCGGTTCTTATTTCTAAATGTAAAATAGTGTAATTTTTCCAAATGCACTGCCGTTGTGGCTTTATGTCGTCTTCAGTAAGATAAAGAAGAATAAATAACTTGCATATGTGAAGTAAATGATTTGAAACAACTCGATATAAATTGCTAAATGAGTATATACAAAAAATTCGATTTACTAAATAAATAAAAGATTGTGGGATTTTTTCAAATGCACTGCTACTATGTCAACTTGAGTAAGATGGTGACGGTTAATTAACTTTATTATGAGAAGTTAATGATTTCAAGCAATTGGATTTGACTTTCTTAATGTGTATATGCGAGATAATCGGTTTTATACCTAAATGTAAAATTGTGGAATTTTTCCAAATTTACTGCCGTTATGGCTTTATGTCAACTTGAGTAAGATGGTTAGGGTTAATTAACTTTAATATGTAAAGTTAATAATTTGAAGCAATTCGATATGAATTTCTAAATGTGTATATGCGAGAAAATCGTTTTATACCTAAATGCAAATTTGTAGAATTTTTTTAAATGCACTGTCGTTATAGCTTTATGTCATCTTCAGTAAGATAAAGAAGGTTAATTAACTTGCATATGTGAAGTTACTGATTTGAGTCAACTCGACATACATTGCTAAATGAGTATATACAAAAAATTCGATTTAATACATAAGACTGCGGAATTTTTCCAAATGCACTGCTGTTATGGCTTTATGTCAACGAGAGTAAGATGGTGAGGGTTAATTAACTTTTATATGTAAACTTTAATATGTCAAGCTAATGATTTGAAGCAAATTGATATCAATTTATAAATGTGTATATGCGAGAAAATCGGTTTTATACCTAAATGTAAAATAGTGTAATTTTTCCAAATGCACTGCTGTTATGGCTTTATGTTAACGTGAGCAAGATGAAGAAGGTAATTACCTTTAATGTGTGAAGCTAATGATTTGAAGCAACTAAATCTGTATTTCTAAATGTGTATATGCAAAAAAAATCGGTTTTATACCTAAATGTAAAATTCTGCCGTTATGGCTTTATGTCAACTTGAGTAAGATGGTGAGTGTTAATTAACTTTAATATGTAAAGCTTATGATTTGAAGCAATTCCATATGAATTTCTAAATGTGTATATGCCAGAAAATCGGTTCTTATTTCTAAATGTAAAATAGTGTAGTTTTTCCAAATGCACTGTCCTTATGGCTTTATGTCATCTTCAGTAAGATAAAGAAGGTTAAATAACTTACATATGTGAAGCTACTGATTTGAAAATACTCGATATAAATTGCTTAATCAGTATAAACAAAAAATTCGATTTAATAAATAAATATAAGAATGTGAATTTTTCCAAATGCACTGTTACTATGTCAACTTGAGTAAGATGGTGAGAGGTAATTAACCTTAATATGAGAAGTTAATGAATTGAATCAATTTGATTTGAATTTCGTAATGTATGCATGCGAGAAAATCGGTTTTATACCTAAATGTAAAATTGTGGAATTTTTCCAAATGCACTGCCGTTATGGCTTTATGTCATTTTCAGTAAGATAAAGAAGGTTAATTAACTTTAATATTTGAAGTTACTGATTTAAAAATACTCGATATAGATTGCTAAATGAGTATATACAAAACATTCGGTTTAATAAATAAATATAAGTTTGCGAATTTTTCGAAATGCACTGCTACTATGTCAACTTGAGTAAGATGGTCAGGGTTAATTAACTTTAATATGAGAAGTTAATGATTTGAAGCAACTTAATATGGATTTCTAAATGTGTATCTGCGACAAAATTGTTTTTATACCTAAATGTAAAATAGTGCGATTTTTCCAAATGTTCTGTCGTTATAGCTTTATGTCAACTTAAGTAAGATGGTGAAGGTTAGTTAACTTTAATATGTGAAGCTTATGATTTGAAGCAATTTCATTTGAATTTCTAAATGTGTATATGCGAGAAAATCGGTTTATACTTAAATGTAGAATTTTTTTAAATGCACTGTCGTTGTGGCTTTATGTCATCTTCAGTAAGACAAAGAAGGTTAATTAACTTTAATATTTGAAGTTAATGATTTGACACAAATCGATATAGGTTGCTAAATGAGAATATACAAAAAATTTGATTTAGTACCTAAATATAAGTTTGCGGATTTTTTCCAAATGCACTGCTGTTATGGCTGTATGTCAACTTGAGTAAGATGGTGAGGGTTAATTAACTTTAATATGTATAGTTAATAATTTGAATCAATTTCATAAGAATTTCTAAATATGTATATGCGAGAAAATCGGTTTATACTTAAATGTAAAATTGTAGAATTTTTTTCAAATGCACTGTCGTTGTGGCTTTATGTCATCTTCAGTAAGACAAAGAAGGTTAATTAACTTCAATATGTGAAGTTAATGATTTGAAACAAATCGATATAAGTTGGTAAATGAGAATATACAAAAAATTTGATTTAATACCTAAATATAAGACTGCGGAATTTTTCCAAATGCACTGCTGTTATGGCTGTATGTCAACTTGAGTAAGATAGTGAGGGTTAATTAACTTTAATATGTAAAGTTAATAATATGAAGCAATTCAATATGAATTTCTAAATGTGTATTTGCGAGAAAATCGTTTTATACCTAAATGTAAATTTGTAGAATTTTTTTGAATGCACTGTGGTTATAGCTTTATGTCATCTTCAGTAAGATAAAGAAGGTTAATTAACTTACATATGTGAAGTTACTTATTTGAGTCAACTCGACATAGATTGCTAAATTAGTATATGCAAAAAATTCGATTTAATACCTAAATATAAGACTGCGGAATTTTTCCAAATGCACTGCTGTTATGGCTGTATGTCAACTTGGGTAAGATGGTGAGGGTTAATTAACTTTAATATGTAAAGTTAAAAATTTGAAGCAATTTCATATGAATTTCTAAATGTGTATATGCGAGAAAATCGGTTTATACTTAAATGTAAAATTGTAGAATTTTTTCAAATGCACTGTCGTTGTGGCTTTATGTCATCTTCAGTAAAGACAAAAAGAAGGTTAATTAACTTCAATATGTGAAGTTAATGATTTAAACAAATCGATATAGGTTGCTAAATGAGAATATACAAAAAATTTGATTTAATACCTAAATATAAGTTTGCGGAATTTTTCCAAATGCACTGCTGTTATGGCTTTATGTCAACTTGAGTAAGATGGTGAGGGTTAATTAACTTTAATATGTGAAGCTAATGATTTGAAGCAATTCCATATGAATTTCTAAATGTGTATATGCGAGAAAATCGGTTTATACCTAAAAATACTTGAAAATACTCGAGTTAATGATTTGGAACAACTCGGTATAGGTTGCTAAATGAGAATAAACAAAAAATTCGATTTAATACCTAAATATAAGTTTGCAAAATTTTTCCAAATGCACTGCTGTTATGGCTTTATGTCAACGTGAGTAAGATGGTGAGGGTTAATTAACTTTTATATGTAAACTTTAATATGTGAGGCTAATGATTTGAAGCAAATTGATATGAATTTATAAATGTGTATATGCGAGAAAATCGGTTTTATACCTAAATGTAAAATAGTGTTTTTTTTCCAAATGCACTGCTGTTATGGCTTTATGTCAACGTGAGCAAAATGAAGAAGGTAAGTAACTTTAATGTGTGAAGTTAATGATTTGAAGCAACTTAATCTGTATTTCTTAATGCGTATATGCAAAAAAAATCGGTTTTATACCTAAATGTAAAAATGTGGATTTTTTTTAAATGCACTGACGTTATGGCTTTATTCCAACTTGAGTAATATGGTGAGTGTTAATTAACTTTAATATGTGAAGCTAATGATTTGAAGCAATTCGATATGGATTTCTAAAAGTGTAGTATATGCAAGAAAATCGGCTTTATACCTAAATGTAAAAATGTAAAATGTTTTCAAACGCACTGTCGTTATGGCTCTATGTGATCTTCAGTAAGACAAAGAAGGTTAATAAACTTTATTAAGCGAAGCTAATGATTTGAAGCAATTCCATATGAATTTCTAAATGTGTATATGCGAGAAAATTGGTTAATATCAAAATGTAAATTAGTGTCATTTTTCCAAATGTACTGCCGTTTTGGCTTTATATCAACCTCGGTAGGAGGAAAAAGCTTAATTAACTTTAATATGTGAAGTTAATGATTTGAGGCAACTTGATATGGATTTCTAAATGTGTATATGCAACCAAATCGGTTTTATACCTAAATGTAAAATAGTGTAATTTTTCCAAATGCACTGCCGTTTTGGCTTTATGTCAACCTGAGTAAGTTTGTTAGGGTTAATTAACTTTTGTATGTAAAGCTAATGATTTGAAGCATTTTTATCTGTGTAAAGTTAATAAATTGAAGCAACTTGATATGAATTTCTAAATATGTACATGCAAGAAAATCTGTTTTCTACCTAAATGTAAAATTGTGGAATTTTTCCCAATGCACTACCAGTATGGCTTACTGTAAACTTGAGTAAGATGATGAGAGTTAATTAACTTTAATATGTGAAGCTACTGATTTGAAGCAATTCGATTTGAATTTCTTAATGTGTATATGCGAGAAAATCGGTTTTATACCGAAATGTAAAATTGTAAAATTTTTCTGAATGCACTGCCGTTTTGGTTTTATGTAAACTTGAGTAAGATGGTGAGGGTTAATTAACTTTTGTATGTGAAGCTAATGATTTGAAGCAACTTGATCTGTGTAAAGTTAATAAATTGAAGCGACTTGATATGGATTTCTAAATGTATATATGCAACAAAATCGGTTTTATACCTAAATGTGAAATTGTGGACTTTTTCCAAATGCACTGCCGTTATGGTTTTATGTAAACTTGAGTAAGATGATGAGAGTTAATTAACTTTAATATGTGAAGCTAATGATTTGAAGCAATTCGATTTGAATTTCTTAATGTGTTTATGCGAGAAAATCGGTTTTATACCTGAATGTAAAATTGTTGAGCTTTTCCAAGTTCACTGCCGTTTTGGCTCTATGACAACTTCAGTAAGATGGAGAAGGTTAATTAACTTTAATATGTGAAGTTAATGATTTGAGTCAACTCAATATGTATTTCCTTATGTAAATATGCAAGAAAATCGGTTTTTATAGCTAAGTGTAAAATTGTGGATTTTTTTCAAATGCACTGCCGTTATAGCTTTATGTCAGCTTTTGTAAGAGGAAAAAGCTTAATTAACTTTAATGTGTGACGTTAATGATTTGAAGCAACTTGATATGGATTTCTAAATGTATATATGCAACAAAATCGGTTCTTATTTCTAAATGTAAAATAGTGGAATTTTTCCAAATGCACTGCCGTTATGGCTTTATGTCAACCTGAGTAAGATGGTGAGGGTTAATTAACTTTAATATGTGAAGCTAATGATTTGAAGCAATTCCACATGAATTTCTAAATGTGTATATGCGTGTATATATACCTAAATGTAAATTAGTGTCATTTTTCCAAATGTTTTGCCGTTATGGCGTTATGTCAATCTCGGTAGGAGAAAAAAGCTTAATTAACTTTAGTATTTTTTTTTTTTGTTTTTGTTTAAGTAGGAGGAAGCATCAAAAGCCGAAGTGCGGAACTTGAATCCGCTAAACCTAACCTACTCCCAACTCCAGACTCTCCCACGGAACCTCCTGATTAGGTATTACTTCGTGGGAGTGATAAGGCAATTAAGTCTCCACTATTGCATGGACTGACGGACGCCTATTCTGTTCTATATGTCTAAGTTTTGTCATGATTGACGCTGCCGCTTCGCTGACAGCATTTCAGTTCTCAGTGGATTGGCACATAAGTGTCGTCAAATTTTCCACCGTAAAACTACCCCCGAGTGTAGTTTTAAGTTTTTCCCTTGTACTTAAAAAGCGAGGGCAATAAAAGAATACATGTTCGGAGTCTTCTAAGCACTCTGAACACGTCGGACAATTCGGACTAAAGTCGTGCTGGAATCTGTACAAGTAGCTTCTAAAGCACCCATGCCCACTTAGTATTTGGGTTAGGTGGAAATCCAGGTCCCCATGTCGTCTGTCGATCCAGGAATGGATCACCGGTACTAGTCTGTAGGTCCACCGTCCTTTAAGTGAGGTTTGCCACCGCTGCTGCCATATCGTTAAGCTTTTCACTCTCTCTTCTCTTTTGGCTCCTATAGATGGCTCTGATAATTTGTAAACTCGTTCGTATTCGTCACCCTGGATGTCAATGGGCATCATACTGGCTATTACTTCAGCAGCATCACTTGAAATTGTTCGGAAAGCGCTGATAACTCTTAGTGCCGATAGCCTGTGCACTGTGTTTATTTGTCTGGCATAAGCTTTGATGCCTAGCGCCTGGGTCCATATTGGGACCGCATATAACATAACCGATCTCATTACCTTTGCGAGTAAAAAACGCCTGTTGTAACGCACGCAGCCTTTATTTGCCATCATTCTTGACGAGGCATTCAGGATTTTATTCGCTTTATCTGCAGTGTACTCTAGGTGATCCTTAAATTTGAGCCTTGAGTCTACTATTACTCCCAGATATTTTAGGTGTGGCTGTGAATGAATCTCGCACTCCCCTATGGTGAGAGATATACTTTCCTCTACTTTTCTTGTACTTATGAGCAAGACTTCGTCTTTTGCTCAGCCAGTTCTAAACTCATTGAGGAGAACCATTGGCGCAGACCGTTTATGCACTCATCGCATTTGCTCCGGAGGTCGTCGAGGTGTTTAGCAACTGCTACCACAATAAGGTCGTCTGCGTATGCAACTAATTTAATAGCTTCCTCCTGGTGTCTCCTTAGCACCCCGTCATACATTATATTCCATAGAAGGGGGCCTAGTACCGAGCCTTGCGGTACTCCACTCGAAATTGAGTAGCTCTTTGTGCCTTCATCTGTATCGTATAATAGTCGCCTGTTTTCGAAATAACTTATGACAATTTCCATAAGATAATGAGGAGCACGTATTTCATCTAGAGCTTTGATTATGTTTGTCCACTTTGCTGAGTTAAAGGCATTTTTCACATCCAGTGTGATCAGCGCACAATATTTTTTTGTTCCTCCTTTCCATCGCTTGCCACTTACTGCGCATTTCGCTGTGTCAACGACATCGTATAGTGCGTCAATGGTGGACCTCTTTTTCATAAAGCCGTATTGTCTTTCTGATAATCTGCCGGCTTTCTGGATTGCTATCTCCAAGCGGTTTCTAACTATGCTTTCATATACTTTGCCAATAGTGTCAAGCATACATAGAGGTCGATATGAAGATGGTTCCTCCGGAGGCTTTTTTGGTTTAGGAAGTAGAACCAATCGCTGGACTTTCCATGGGTCGGGAAATATTCCTTCTTTTAAGCACGCATTGTACATTTTCATGAATAATTTGGGTTTCAGAGTCATGGCTTCTTTTAGGGCTATGTTTGGAATGCCATCTAATCCAGGCGCTTTGCTGCTTTTAATTTTTCCGGCTATGGCCAATATTTCTTCTTCACTAACTAGCAGTGGTGACTCCTCGACTTCGGTTAGAGGCTTAGCATAAGAAATACTGTCGTGTTTTGGAAACAAATTTTCGACGACATTTCTCATAAAGAATGCGCTTTTGGGTTGGTCGGCCTTATTCTTGAATTTTGACATACAGATTTTGTATGCTGTTCCCCAGGGGTCTTCATTTGCTTCCTCACAGAGTTTTTTAAAACACTTCTTTTTACTGCGACCGACGTCTGACTTTAGAAGCTTCTTTTGACTTTTAAATATATCCCTAAGACTGCTTTCATTTTCTTCACTCTGATTACGTTGTAGGCGGCGTCTAGCTGAGTTGCAGAGTTTTCTGAGCCCAGCTATTTCTTCATTCCACCAATACACTGGTCTTCGGTTGTTAAGGTGTGCTGTCCTACACATAGTTGCGCTGAAAGCTGTGGACAATTTTTTCCGCACTGCGGATACCAAGTATATGGCGTCTTCGCCTTGTATATTTTCTGAACTCCAGACCATGTCAAAAAGTTCGGCATCAAAGTCGTTTTGTTTCCAAGTTCGTTTTTGGCATGTGCTCCTGTTGCGGTGTTCCCTCCCTCCAGCATATGAGACTTCGGCAATAATAGCCATGTGGTTACTATTTGTAAATATATCCGACACCGCCCACTTAATGTGCCTACTAAGGGCATCGTTGGCAAACATGAGATCGATTATGGAGCCTTTGTTTCCTTTTTGAAATGTATTTTGCGTTCCGCTATTCATGATCGTAAGATTCGTTTGGCCGAGGAATTCAAGTAGTAGACGCCCACGGTGGTTTGTGCGCCTACTACCCCAAGCGGTCGACCACGCATTGAAGTCACCTGCGATTATAATTGGGGATTTTCCTCTGGTTTCTAAAGCAAGTTCCAAAAGGAAGTCTTCAAAATCCTCAATGGAGGCACTAGGAGGAGCATAGCAGCTAACAAAGTATATGCCTCGTATATTTGCCCATGTGAAAAAATTATGCCCTCTGGAACGAGACATAAATGGTTGTCCTTTACAGGACTATATTGCAGCCTTTCCAGATATGTCTGTAGTCCAGGTGCTTTCCGAACGCTGGGAGTCTTGCTCGCTTAGTAAGGCGACATCAATGTTATTTTTCAAATACTGTCTGTTTTAGTAGCTCTTGTGCTGCTGCGCAATGGTTCAAATTTAATTGTATTATCCTCATTTCCCTAGCGATTTCGCCATCTCTAGATATTTGGGGCACGTAGTACTCAGGGCTGAGTGCGCTCCTTTGCAAAGCATGCAGCTTGGATCGTTAGTACATAACTTCGCTACATGTCCATAGGCTCCACAACGTGTGCATAGAGACGACCTGTCCACAGGGTTGCAACATTTGTGCGCCATGTGCCCCAGATGGAAACACCTGAAGCAACGGGGAATAGGGGAGTATTCCCGGAGGCGGCATACAGACCACCCAATCTTTATTTTGCCTACCTTTAGCGCAGTTTTGGCGTCCTGGGCGCGCAGGCATAAGATAGCTATTTGTGTTCCGCTTCGGGTCTTTCGTATGCTCTTAATGTTTATTTTTCCCAGATTTTCTATTCCGCACTCTTTTCGCAAAGCTTCGCAAATCTCTTCTGGAGAAGTTATTTCGTCCAAATCTTTGCACATAATCATGACGTTGTGGGTTTTTGGCTGTATCACAGCCATTTCCCCGACTACTCCTTCTAAGGCACTTTGGAACGATTAGGCTTTCTTATCCGCTTGGTTTTTCAGTTGTAATAACAGATCTCCTTTCAACGATTTCCTTATGTACGTTACGCTTGAGCCCAATTCCTCTACGGCAGTGTCGCCTTTTATTTTCCGGAGAATATCCGCGTATGATGCACCATCCTTTTTCGTAAGTATGATGGCGTCTGGCCTCGATCTTATTTTCTGTTCGAGTGGTCTTCGCTTCTTAACAACGTCCACCCAAGCTTCGCTTGCGTTGGGTCTAACCGTTGTATTGGCTTGCATTAATTTCGCTGTCTCGCTGTAGGTGGGCTGATCCATTTTGTTAACATTTTTCGGCTTTTTTGTTGGAGGTAAAAAGCCTATTGTCTCACGCAGCCTTTTCGGGGTATTTACCTCCTTACTCATTGGGGAAATCTGGGATGCTTTCCCTACCATAATCCTTTGGGTAGGCTTTTTTCGCCTTTCTCAGCCTTAGCATGTAGCGCCACTATGTTGCTTACCAAGTCGCGCATGGCCTGGTTTATGTGCCTTTGGCCAGCCATCATGTTCTCCAATTCTTTTATTTTATTACCCAACTGGTTAAAGTTTTGGGTAGTTTCGCTACTTTGTATTTTTTCAGAAGGTTTGCCACTTTCAATTATGTCGGCATTTTCGCATTCTCTTTTTGATCCAGCAGCGGTGGATATCTCATTTTTTCCGTTAGGAGGTGTTCTCATAATTTTTGAGTTTCTTTTAAAAGGATTCTCGGGTGTGCATCCACTACTGTTCTCAGAGGCCATACCTCAATGAGAAAATAGTTGGAAGCTACTGACAATAGGTATGTTCAGTCAATGCCCCTAAAACCTCGCTTATATTTTGAACAGTTGGCAATGCCAAAACCAAAGGGAATACGAAAAAGGAGAAACAAAAGGAGAAGAGCTGATCAAAACAAAACGGCAATGCAAAAATTAAGCACGCGCTTTGTTTGGATTGCTGCTACAGGGGAAAAATAATCTGCTTTCAATAAAAAACACAGAATATTTGCGGGTAAGTGCAAATGAATTTTTATTAAAAAATACAAATTGTACTTATCTTTTTTTGAAGATTTTGTGTCCGTTTTAGTTATAATAGCTTCCGAAAGCCTCAGCAAGGAAATTGATAGTAAATGGTGGGAAAAACTAAGTATTTTATGAAAAAACCCCAAAACCGCACCAAAACACAACCGCTTCACTTCACTTCACAAAAGACGTATCTTTACTTTAGTATGTGAAGTTAATGATTTGAGGCAACTTGATATGGATTTCTAATTGTGTATATAGTTAAGTGTCTTAGCTAGTTCTTTATTTCGGCGATTCAAAAATCGAACTGAACTTATTTTAGTTACATTGAAATGCACATAGCCTAGTTAAAGCGAATAGCGGGTGGAGTGGACGAGATGATAATTATTGCAATAGGAAATGGGAGACAAGGAGAAATAGAGATTAAGTGTTGGGAAGCGTACGGAATGGGGTGTGTAGGGTGAGGGGAATATCTGGATACATAACACCTCCACCCTTAGGAAATTTGCGTCTCTGCAAATTATTCATATTACATAAATTTCTTTAATTGATTTATAATTCATACATTTAGTTTTAAACATTTTTTTTTTCATTTGTCATAAATTTTCTCTTCATTCATTTTGGAATTTATATTTGCGTTTCAATTGTGTTTTATAATATTTCGTTTTTCTTTTATTTGATGTGTCTATTACATAATTACCATGACGCTCATATTTATGCAATTTTTTGTATTTAGGTGTATTCTTTGCAATTTGTCTATTAACAACTACGTTATCCAACTGAGTTGACTCATGGTGCCTCTTTTTGTTAAGCTGATCGCTTCTTTCAATTTTTTCTTCTTCGTATTTTCTAGATAAGTTCTGAATCGATTCTTTGTCAAAATTTTTAATTATAAAATCAATTGGCCTTATTTTTGTTGTTGAATGTATTGTGTTATTGTACGAGTTAAATATTTTGAAAAGTTTGTCACTTAACTCTACTGTCTTATTACTTTTATCTGCTTCTATTATTCTCAAATGTTCATTTAGAGTACCGTGTAAACGTTCGATGTCAGAGTTACCTGTTTTGTGCCCTTAGGTAGTTACATGTGTCGCAACGTTTTCCTCTTCCAAAAACAATCTTACTGCGCTGTGCAATATACAGCGTTCGTTATCAAATACTAGTTTCCGCATTTTGCCTAAAAATTGTATACGTTGCTTCAAAGCTGCCACGATCGCAATCCAATTGCTATCGTTAAGTTTATGGAACGTTGCGTATTTTGAAAATTTATCTATTGTTGTGAGATACATTACATTTCTGTATGGAAACCAAATATCTATGTGTACTAGGTCGTTGAAATACTTTGGAGTTTCTGTTATTTGATAAGGATGTTTAACTGGATTTCTGTCGTGTTTTGCTATTTTACAAATTGAACAATTATTAATGACTTTGGTTATTATTTTAAATAATTTAGGGTAAAAAACTTTATTCTTCAATTCAAGAAATATTTCTTGTATGCCTCTGTGATTGTTACGAAG
>NW_024394188.1:0-14936 GCF_016617805.1 Bactrocera tryoni
ATTTTACATTTAGTTATAAAACCGACTTTCTTGCATGTACACATTTAGAAATCCATATCAAGTTGCTTCAAATGATTAGCTTAACATATTAAAGTTAATAAACCCTCATCATCTTACCAAAGTTTACACAAGACCCTACCGGCAGTGCATTTGGAAAAAATTCCACAATTTTACATTTAGGTATAAAACCGATATAAATACACATATAGTTGCTTCAAATTATTAAATTCACATATTCAAGTTAATTAACCTTCGTCATCCTACTCAAGTTGGCATAAAGCCATAACGGCAGTGCATTTGGAAAAATTCCACATTTTCACACTTAGGTATGAAACCGACTTTCTTGCATGTACACATTTAGAAATAAATATCAAGTTGCTTCACATATTAAAGTTAATTAATCTTCTTCATCTTACTGAAGTTAGCATAAAGCCAAGACGGCTGTGCATTTGGAAAATTCCAGAATTTTACATTTAGTTATAAAACCGACTTTCTTGCATGTACACATTTGGAAATCCATATCAAGTTGCTTCAAATTATTAAATTGACATATTAGAGTTAATTAGCTTTCTTCATCTTAGTAAAGTTGGCATAAAGCCATAACGGCAGTGCATTTGAAAAAATTCCTCAATTTTATATTTAGGTATAAAACCGACTTTCTTGCATGTACACATTAAGAAATACATATGAAGTTGTTTCAAATTATTAAATTCACATATTAAAGTAAATTAACTGTCTTTATCTTGAAGAAGTTGGCATAAAGCCATAACGGCAGTGCATTTGGAAAAATTCCACAATTTCATATTTAGGTATAAAACCGGTTTTCCTGCATTTAAACATTTAGCAATCCATATCGAGTTTATTCAAATCATTAACGTCACATATATAAGTTAATTAACTTTCCTCATCTTAGCAAAGTTGGCATAAAGCCATAACGGTAGTGCATATGGAAAAATTCCACAATTTTACATTTAGGCATAAAACGTATTTTTCAGCATTTAAACATTCAGCAATCCATATCGAGTTGATTCAAATCATAACCGTCACATACTCAAGGTAATTAACCTTCGTCATCTTACAGAAGTTGGCATGAAGCCAAAACCGCAGTGCATTTGGAAAAATTCCACAATTTTACATTTAGGTATAAAACTGATTTTCTGGCATGTACACATTTAGGAATCCATATAAAGTTGCCTCAATTCATTAGCTTCACATATTAAATTTAATTAACCTTCTTAATCTTACAGAAGTTGGCACAAAGCCAAACCGGCAGTGCATTTGGAAAAATTCCAGAATTTTACATTTAGTTATAAAACCGACTTTCTTGCATGTACACATTTAAAAATCCATATTAAGTTGCTTCAAATCATTAGCTTTAGATATTAAAGTTAATAAACCCTCATCATCTTACCAAAGTTGACACAAGACCCTACCGGCAGCTCATTTGGAAAAAATTCCACAATTTTACATTTAGGTATAAAACTGATTTTCTGGCATGTACACATTTAGGAATCCATATAAAGTTGCCTCCATTCATTAGCTTCAAATAATCAATTTAATTAACCTTCTTTATCTTACAGAAGTTGGCATAAAGCCAAACCGGCAGTGCATTTGGAAAAATTCCAGAATTTTACATTTAAATATAAAACCGATTTTCTTGAATGTACACATTTAGAAATCCATATTAAGTTGCTCCAAAACATTAGCTTAACATATTAAAGTTAATTAACCCTCACCATCTGACTCAAGTTGACATAAGACCATAACGGCGGTGCATTTGGAAAAAATCCACAATTTTACATTTAGGTATAAAACCGGCTTTTTTGCATGTATCCATTTAGAAATCCATATCAAGTTGCTTCAAATTATTAAATTACTATATCAAACTAATTAATCTTCTTCATCTTACTGAAGTTGACATAAAGCCAAAAGGGCAGTGCATTTGGAAAATTCCAGAATTTTACATTAAGGTATAAAACTGATTTTCTGGCATGTACACATTTAGGAATCCATATCAAGTTAACTCAAATCATTAGCTTAACATATTAAAGTTAATTAACCCTCACCATCTTATACAAGTTGACATAAGACCATAACGGCAGTGCATTTGGAAAAAATCCACAATTTTACGTTTAAGTATAGAACTGATTTTCTGGCATGTTCACATTTAGAAATCCATATCAAGTTGCTTCAAATCATTAGTTTCACATATTAAAGTTAATTAACCCTCATCATCTTACCAAAGTTGACACAAGACCCTACCGGCAGTGCATATGGAAAAAATTCCACAATTTTACATTTAGGTATAAAACCGATATAAATACTCATTAAGTTCCTTCAAATTATTAAATTCACATATTAAAGTTAATTAACCTTCTTCATCTTACTCAAGTTGACATAAGACCATAACGGCAGTGCATTTGGAAAAACTTCCATAATTTTACTTTAAGGTATAAAACCGGCTTTCTTGCATGTACACATTTAGAAATCCATATCAAGTTGCTTCACATTATTAAATTCACATATTAAAGTTAATTAATCTTCTTCATCTTACTGAAGTTGGCGTAAAGCCAAGACGGCTGTGCATTTGGAAAAATCCAGACTTTTGCAATTAGTTATAAAACCGACTTTCTTGCATGTACACATTTAGATATCCATATCAAGTTAACTCAAATCATTAGCTTAACATATTAAAGTTAATTAACCCTCAACATCTTATACAAGTTGACATAAGACCATAAGGGCAATGCATTTGGAAAAAATCCACAATTTTACATTTAGGTATAAAACCGGCTTTTTTGCATATACCCATTTAGAAATCCATATCAAGTTGCTTCAAATTATTAAATTAACATATTAAAGTTAATTAATCTTCTTAATCTTACTGAAGTTGACATAAAGCCAAAAGGGTAGTGCATTTGGAAAATTCCAGAATTTTACATTTAAATATAAAGCCGACTTTCTTGCACGTACACATTAAGAAATCCATATCAATTTAACTCAAATCGTTACCTTAACATATTAAAGTTAATTAACCTTCACCATCTTATACAAGTTGACATAAGACCATAACGGCAGTGCAATTGGGAAAAATCCACAATTTTACATTTAGATACAAAACTGATTTTCTGGCATGTACACATTTAGAAATCCATTTAAAGTTGCTTCAATTCATTATCTTGAAGCTGATATAAAGCTATAACGCAGTGCATTTGGAAAAATTCCAGAATTTTATATTTAGGTATAAAACCGACTTTCTTGCATGTACACATTTCGAAATCCATATCAAATTAACTCAAATCATTAGCTTAACATATTAAAGTTAATTAACCCTCACCATCTGACTCAAGTTGACATAAGACCATGACGGCAGTGCATTTGGAAAAAACCCACAATTTTACATTTAGGTATAAAACCGACTTTCTTGCATGTACACATTTAGAAATCCATATCAAGTTAACTCAAATCATTAGCTTAGCATATTAAAGTTAATTAACCCTCACCATCTGACTCAAGTTGACATAAGACCATAACGGCAGTGCATTTGGAAAAAATCCAGAATTTTACATTTAGGTATAAAACTGATTTTCTGGCATGTTCACGTTTAGAAATCCATATCAAGTTGCTTCAAATCATTAGCTTCACATATTAAAGTTAACTAACCCTCACCAACTTATTCAAGTTGACATAAGACCCTACCGGCAGTGCATATGGAAAAAATTCCACAATTTTACATTTAGGTATAAAACCGATTTAAATACACATGTAGTTGCTTCAAATTATTAAAATCACATAGTAAAGTTAATTAACTTTCCTCATCTTTCTAAAGTTGGCATAAAGCCATACCGTCAGTGCATTTGGAAAAATTCCACATTTTCACATTTAGGTATAAAACCGACTTTCTGGCATGCACACATTTAGAAATCCATATCAAGTTTCTTCATATTATTAAATTCACATATTAAAGTTAATTAAACTTCTTCATCTAACTCAAGTTGACATAAGACCATAACGGCAGTGCGTTTGGAAAAAATTCCATAATTTTACTTTATGGTATAAAACCGGCTTTCTGCATGTACACATTTAGAAATCCATATTAAGTTGCTTCACATTATTAAATTCACATATTAAAGTTAATTAATCTTCTTCATTTTACTGAAGTTGGCATAAAGCCAAGACGGCTGTGCATTTGGAAAAATCCAGATTTTTACATTTAGTTATAAAACCGACTTTCTTGCATGTACACATTTAGAAATCCATATCAAGTTAACTCAAATCATTAGCTTAACATGTTAAAGTTTATTAACCCTCACCATCTTATACAAGTTGACATAAGACCATAACGGCAATGCATTTGGAAAAAATCCACAATTTTACATTTAGGTATAAAACCGGCTTTCTTGCATGTACACATTTAGAAATCCATATTAAGTTAACTCAAATCATTAGCTTAACATATTAAAGTTAATTAACCCTCACCATTTAGAAATCCATATCAAGTTGCTTCAAATTATGAAATTAACATATTAAAGTTAATTAATCTTCTTCATCTTACTAAAGTTGACATAAAGCCAAAAACATTTTTACATTTAGGTATAAAGCCGACTTTCTTGCACGTACACATTTAGAAATCCATATCAAGTTAACTCAAATCATTAGCTTAACATATTAAAGTTAATTAACCCTCACCAACTTATTCAAGTTGACATAAGACCCTACCGGCAGTGCATATGGAAAAAATTCTAGAATTTTACATTTAAGTATAAAACCGATTTTCTTGCATGTACACATTTAGAAATCCATAACAAGTTGTTTCAAATCAGTAGTTTCAAATAATAAAGTTAATTAACTTTCTTGATCTTACTGAAGTTGACATAAAGCCAAAAAGTCAGTGCATTTGGAAATTTCCAGAAATTTGCATTTAGGCATAAAACCGATTTCCTTGCATGTACATTTTCAGAAATCCATATCAAGTTACCTCAAATTATTAGCTTAACATATTAAAGTTAATTAACCCTCACCATCTTACTAAATTTGGCATAAAGCCATAACGGCAATGCATTTGGAAAAAATCCACATTTTCACACTTAGGTATAAAACCGACTTTCTTGCAAGTACACATTTAGAAATCCATATCAAGTTGCTTCACATCATTAAATTCACATATTAAAGTTAATTTATCTTCTTCATCTTACTGAAGTTGGCATAAAGCCAAGACGGCAGTGCATTTGAAAAATTCCAGAATTTTACATATAGGTATAAAGCCGACTTTCTTGCACGTACACATTTAGAAATCCATATCAAGTTAACTCAAATCATTAGCTTAACATATTAAAGTTAATTAACCCTCACCATCTTATACAAGTTGACATAAGACCATAACGGCAGTGCAATTGGGAAAAATCCACAATTTTACATTTAGATATAAAACTGATTTTCTGGCATGTACACATTTAGAAATCCATATCAAGTTGCTTCAATTCATTAGCTTCACATATTAAAGTTAATTAACCCTCACCAACTTATCCAAGTTGACATAAGACCCTACCGGCAGTGCATATGGAAAAAATTCCACAATTTTACATTTAGGTATAAAACCGATTTAAATACACATGTAGTTGCTTCAAATTATAAAAATCACATAGTAAGGTTAATTAACTTTCCTCATCTTTCTAAAGTTGGCATAAAGCCATACCGTCAGTGCATTTGGAAAAATTGCACATTTTCACATTTAGGTATAAAACCGACTTTCTGGCATGTACACATTTAGAAATCCATATCAAGTTTCTTCATATTATTAAATTCACATATTAAAGTTAATTAACCTTCTTCATCTTACTGACCAAATCAAATAATTAACGTCACATATTTAAGTTAGTTAACTTTCTTCATCTTAGAAAAGTTGGCATAAAGCCATAACGGTAGTGCATATGGAAAAATTCCACAATTTTACACTTAGGCATAAAACGTATTTTCCTGCAGTTAAACATTCAGCAATCCATACCCAGTTGACTCAAATCATTAACGTCACATATTCAAGGTAATTAATCTTCTTCATCTTACTGAAGTTGACATAAAGCAAAAGGGCAGTGCATTTGGAAAAAATCCACAATTTTACATTTAAGTATAAAACTGATTTTCTGGCATGTTCACATTTAAAAATCCATATCAAGTTGCTTCAAATTATTAAATTCACATATTAAAGTTAATTAATCTTATTCATCTTACTGAAGTTGGCATAAAGCCAAGACGGCAGTGCATTTGGAAAATTCCAGAATTTTACATTTAGGTATAAAGCCGACTTCCTTGCACGTACACATTTAGAAATCCATATCAAGGTAACTCAAATCATTAGCTTAACATATTAAAGTTAATTAACCCTCACCATCTTATACAAGTTGACATAAGACCATAACGGCAGTGCAATTGGGAAAAATCCACAATTTTACATTTAGATATAAAACTGATTTTCTGGCATGTACACATTTAGAAATCCATATCAAGTTGCTTCAATTCATTATCTTGAAGTTGATATAAAGCTATAACGGCAGTGCATTTGGAAAAAATTCCACAATTTTACATTTAGGTATAAAACTGATTTTCTGGCATGTTCACATTTAGAAATTAATATCAAGTTGCTTCAAATCATTAGCTTCACATATTAAAGTTAATTAACCCTCACCATCTTATTCAAGTTGACATAAGACCCTACCGGCAGTGCATATGCAAAAAATTCCACAATTTTACATTTAGGTATAAAACCGATATAAATACACATGTAGTTGCTTCAAATTATTAAATTCACATATTAAAGTTAATTAACTTTCCTCAACTTACTAAAGTTGGCATAAAGCCATAACGTCAGTGCATTTGGAAAAATTCCACATTTTCACATTTAAGTATAAAACCGACTTTCTTGCATGTACACATTTAGAAATCCATATCAAGTTTCTTCAAACTATTAAATTCATATATTAAAGTTAATTAACCTACTTCATCTTACTCAAATTGACATAAGACCATAACGGCAGTGCGTTTGGAAAAAATTCCAGAATTTTACTTTTAGGTATAAAACCGGCTTTCTTGCATGTACACATTTAGAAATCCATATCAAGTTGCTTCACATTGTTAAATTCACATCTTATAGTTAATTAATCTTCTTCATCTTACTGAAGTTGGCATAAAGCCAAGACGGCTGTGCATTTGGAAAATTCCAGAATTTTACATTTAGTTATAAAACCGTCTTTCTTGCATGTACACATTTAGAAATCCATATCAAGTTAACTCAAATCATTAGCTTAACATATTAAAGTTAATTAACCCTTACCATCTTACTCAAGTTGACATAAGACCATGTCGGCAGTGTATTTGGAAAAAATTCCATAATTTTACATTAAGGTATAAGACCGGCTTTCGTGCATGTACACATTTAGAAATAAATATATAGTTGCTTCACATTATTAAATTCACAGATTGGAGTTAATTAATCTTCTTCAACTTACTGAAGTTGGCATAAAGCCAAGACGGCAGTGCATTTGGAAAATTCCAGAATTTTACATTTAGGTATAAAACCGACTTTCTTGCATGTACACATTTAGAAATCCATATCAAGTTGCTTCAAATTCATAAATTCACATATTTAAATTAATTATCTTTTTTCATCTTACTAAAGTTGGCATAAAGCCATAACGGCAGTGCATTTGAAAAAATTCCTCAATATAACATTTAGGTATAAAACCGAATTTCTTGCATGTGCACATTAAGAAATACATATGAAGTTATTTCAAATTATTAAATTCACATATTAAAGTTAATTAACCTTCACCATCCTACAGAAGTTGGCACAAAGCCATAACGGCAGTGCATTTGGAAAAATACCACAATTTCACATTTAGGTATAAAACCGATTTTCCTGCATTTAAACATTTAGCAATCCATATCGAGTTTATTCAAATCATTAACGTCACATATTCAAGGTAATTAACCCTCACCATCTTACAGAAGTTGGCCTAAAGCCAAAACGGCAGTGCATTTGGAAAAATTCCACAATTTTAACTTTAGATATAAAACTGATTTTCCTGCATTTAAACTTTCAGCAATCCATATCGAGTTGATGCAAATCATTAACGTCACATATTCAAGTTAATTTACCCTCACCATCTTACTCAAGTTGACATAAGACCATAACGGCAGTGCATTTGGAAAAAATTCCATAATTTTACATTTAGGTATAAAACCGAGTCTTGCATGTACACATTTAAAAAATCAATATCAAGTTAACTCAATTCATTAGCTTCACATATTTAAGTTAATTAACCTTCTTCATCTTACTCAAGTTGACATAAGCCAAACGCAGTGCATTTGGAAAATTCCAGAAATTTACATTTAGGTATAAAACCGAATTTCTGGCATGTACACATTTAGAATCCATATCAAGTTACCTCAAATCATTAGCTTAACATATTAAAGTTAATTAACTGTCTTTATCTTACAGAAGTTGGCATAAAGCCAAAATGGCAGTGCATTTGGAAAAATTCCACAATTTTACATTTAGGTATAAAACGGATTTTCTTGAATGTACACATTTAGAAATCCATATTAAGTTGCTCCAAAACATTAGCTTAACATATTAAAGTTAATTAACCCTCACCATCTTATACAAGTGACATAAGACCATAACGGCAATGCATTTGGAAAAATCCACAATTTTACATTTAAGTATAAAACCGGCTTTTTTGCATGTACCCATTTAGAAATCCATATCAAGTTGCTTCAAATTCATAAATTCACGTATTTATATTAATTAACTTTCTTCATCTTACTAAAGTTGGCATAAAGCCATAACGGCAGTGCATTTGAAAAAAATCCTCAATATTACATTTAGGTATAAAACCGATTTTCTTGCATGCACACATTAAGAAATACATATGAAGTTGTTTTAAATTATTAAATTCACATATTAAAGTTAATTAACCCTCACCATACTACAGAAGTTGGCATAAAGCCAAAACGGCAGTGCATTTGAAAAATTCCACAATTTTACATTTGGGACCATAACGGCAGTGCACTTGGAAAAAATTCCACAATTTTACATTTTGGTATAAAACCGACTTTCTTGCATGTACACATTAAGAAATACATATGAAGTTGTTTCAAATTATTAAATTCACATATTAAAGTTAATTAACTGTCTTTATCTAACAGAAGTTGGCATAAAGCCATAACGGCATTGCATTTGGAAAAATTCCACAATTTCACATATAGGTATAAAAGTTTATTCAAATCATTAACGTCACATATTTAAGTTAGTTAACTTTCTTCATCTTAGCAAAGTTGGCATAAAGCCATAACGGTAGTGTATATGGAAAAATTCCACAATTTTACATTTAGGCATAAAACGGATTTTCCTGCATTTAAACATTCAGCAATCCATATCAAGTTGATTCAAATCATTAACGTCACATATTCAAGGTAATTAACCTTCGTCATCTTACTCAAGTTGACATGAGACCATAACGGCAGTGCATTTGGAAAAAAATCCACAATTTTACATTTAGGTATAAAACCGACTTTCTTGCATATACACATTTCGAAATCCATATCAAGTTGCTTCAAATTCATAAATTCACATATTTATATTAATTAACTTTCTTCATCTTACTAAAGTTGGCATAAAGCCATAACGGCAGTGCATTTGAAAAAAGTCCTCAATATTACATTTAGGTATAAAACCGACTTTCTTGCATGCACAAATTAAGAAATACATATGAAGTTGTTTCGAATTATTAAATTCACATATTAAAGTTAATTAACCCTCCCCATCTTACAGAAGTTGGCATAAAGCCAAAACGGCGGCGCATTTGGAAAAATTCCACAATTTTACATTTAGGTATAAAACGGATTTTCCTGCATTTAAACTTTCAGCAATCCATATCGAGTTGATGCAAATCATTAACGTCACATATTCAAGTTAATTAACCCTCACCATCTTAGTCAAGTTGACATAAGACCATAACGGCAGTGCATTTGGAAAATATTCCATAATTTTGCATTTAGGTATAAAACCGACTTTCTTGCATGTACACATTTAAAAAATCCATATCAAGTTAACTCAAATCATTAGCTTCACATATTTAAGTTAATTAACCTTCTTCATCTTACTCAAGTTGACATAAGCCAAACGCAGTGAATTTGGAAAATTCCAGAAATTTACATTTAGGTATAAAACCGAATTTCTGGCATGTGCACATTTAGAAATCCGTATCAAGTTACCTCAAATCATTAGCTTAACATATTAAAGTTAATTAACCCTCACCATCTTACTCAAGTTGACATAAGACCATGTCGGCAGTGCATTTGGAAAAAATTCCATAATTTTACATTTAGGTATAAAACCGGCTTTCTTGCATGTACACATTTAGAAATCCATATCAAGTTGCTTCACATCATTAAATTCACATTTTAAAGTTAATTAATCTTCTTTATCTTACTGAAATTGGCATAAAGCCAAGACGGCTGTGCATTTGGAAAAATACCAGAATTTTACATTTAGTTATAAAACCGACTTTCTTGGATGTTTACATTTAGAAATCCATATCAAGTTAACTGAAATCATTAGCTTAACATATTAAAGTTAATTAACCCTCACCATCTTACTCAAGTTGACATAAGACCATGTCGGCAGTGCATTTGGAAAAAATTCCATAATTTTACACTAAGGTATAAAACCGGCTATCTTGCATGTACACAATTAGAAATCCATATCAAGTTGCTTCACATTATTTAATCCACATATTAAAGTAAATTAATCTCTTCATCTTACTGAAGTTGGCATAAAGCCAAGACGGCACTGCATTTGGAAAATTCCAGAATTTTACATTTAGGTATAAAACCGACTTTCTTGCATGTACACATTACGAAATACATAGGAAGTTGTTTTAAATTATTAAATTCACATATTAAAGTTAATTAACTGTCTTTATGTTACAGAAGTTGGCATAAAGCCAAAATGGCAGTGCATTTGGAAAAATTCCACAATTTTACATTTAGGTATAAAACGGATTTTCTTGAATGTACACATTTAGAAATCCATATTAAGTTGCTCCAAAACATTAGCTTAACATATTAAAGTTAATTAACCCTCACCATCTTATACAAGTTGACATAAGACCATAACGGCAATGCATTTGGAAAAAATCCACAATTTTACATTTAGGTATAAAACCGGCTTTTTTGCATGTACCCATTTAGAAATCCATATCAAGTTGCTTCAAATTCATAAATTCACGTATTTATATTAATTAACTTTCTTCATCTTACTAAAGTTGGCATAAAGCCATAACGGCAGTGCATTTGAAAAAAATCCTCAATATTACATTTAGGTATAAAACCGATTTTCTTGCATGCACACATTAAGAAATACATATGAAGTTGTTTTAAATTATTAAATTCACATATTAAAGTTAATTAACCCTCACCATACTACAGAAGTTGGCATAAAGCCAAAACGGCATTGCATTTGGAAAAATTCCACAATTTTACATTTAGGTATAAAACGGATTTTCCTGCATTCAAACATTCAGCAATCCATATCGAGTTTATTCAAATCTTTAACGTCACATATTCAAGTTAATTAACCCTCACCATCTTACAGAAGTTGGCATGAAGCCAAAACGGCAGTGCATTTGGAAAAATTCCACAATTTTACATTTAGCTATAAAACTGATTTTCTGGCATTTACACATTTAGGAATCCATATAAAGTTGCCTCCATTCATTAGCTTCACATATTAAATTTAATTAACCTTCTTCATCTTACAGAAGTTGGCATAAAGCCAAACCGGCAGTGCATTTAGAAAAATTCCAGAATTTTACATTTAGGTATAAAACCGATTTTCTTGAATGTACACATTTAGAAATCCATAACAAGTTACCTCAAATCAGTAGCTTAACATATTAAAGTTAATTAACCCTCACCATCTTATACAAGTTGACATAAGACCATAACGGCAATGCATTTGGAAAAAATCCACAATTTTACATTTAGGTATAAAACCGGCTTTTTTGCATGTACCCATTTAGAAATCCATACCAAGTTGCTTCAAATTATTAAATTACTAAATCAAACTAATTAATCTTCTTCATCTTACTGAAGTTGACATAAAGCCAAAAAGGCAGTGCATTTGGAAAATTCCAGAATTTTACATTAAGGTATAAAACTGATTTTCTGGCATGTACACATTTGGGAATCCATATAAAGTTGCCTCAATTCATTAGCTTCACATATTGAAGTTAATTAACCTTCGTCGTCTTACTCGAAATGGCATAAAGCCAAAACGACAGTGCATTTGGAAAAATACCACATTTTTACATTTAGGTATAAAACCGACTTTCTTGCATGTACACATTTTGAAATCCATATCAAGTTAACTCAAATCATTAGCTTAACATATTAAAGTTAATTAACCCTCACCATCTTATACAAGTTGACATAAGACCATAACGGCAGTGCATTTGGAAAAACTTCCATAATTTTACTTTAAGGTATAAAACCGGCTTTCTTGCATGTACACATTTAGAAATCCATAACAAGTTGCTTCACATTATTAAATTCACATATTAAAGTTAATTAATCTTCTTCATCTTACTGAAGTTGGCGTAAAGCCAAGACGGCTGTGCATTTGGAAAAATTCAGATTTTTACAATTAGTTATAAAACCGACTTTCTTGCATGTACACATTTAGAAATCCATATCAAGTTAACTCAAATCATTAGCTTAACATATTAAAGTTAATTAACCCTCACCATCTTATACAAGTTGACATAAGACCATAACGGCAATGCATTTGGAAAAAATCCACAATTTTACATTTAGGTATAAAACCGGCTTTTTTGCATATACCCATTTAGAAATCCATATTAAATTAACTTATTAAAGTTAATTAATCTTCTTAATCTTACTGAAGTTGACATAAAGCCAAAAGGGTAGTGCATTTGGAAAATTCCAGAATTTTACATTTAGGTATAAAGCCGACTTTCTTGCACGTACACATTTAGAAATCCATATCAAGTTAACTCAAATCGTTACCTTAACATATTAAAGTTAATTAACCCTCACCATCTTATACAAGTTGACATAAGACCATAACGGCAGTGCGTTTGGAAAAAATTCCATAATTTTACTTTAAGGTATAAAACTGGCTTTCTTGCATGTACACATTTAGAAATCCATATTAAGTTGCTTCACATTATTAAATTCACGTATTAAAGTTAATTATTCTTCTTCATCTTACAGAAGTTGGCATAAAGCCAAGACGGCAGTGCATTTGGAAAATTCCAGAATTTTACATTTAGGTATAAAACCGACTTTCTTGCATGTACACATTTAGAAATCCATATTAAGTTAACTCAAATCATTAGGTTAACATATTAACGTTAATTAACCCTCACCATCTTATTCAAGTTGACATGAGACCATAACGGCAGTACATTTGGAAAAAATCCACAATTTTACATTTAGGTATAAAACCGACTTTCTTGCATGTACACATTTAGAAATCCATGTCAAGTTGCTTCAAATTATTAAATTCACATATTAAAGTTAATTAATCTTATTCATCTTACTGAAGTTGGCATAAAGCCAAGACGGCAGTGCATTTGGAAAATTCCAGAATTTTACATTTAATTATAAAGCCGACTTTCTTGCACGTACACATTTAGAAATCCATATCAAGTTAACTCAAATCATTAGCTTAACATATTAAAGTTAATTAACCCTCACCATCTTATACAAGTTGACATAAGACCATAACGGCAGTGCAATTGGGAAAATTCCACAATCTTACATTTAGATATAAAACTGTTTTTCTGGCATGTACACATTTAGAAATCCATATCAAGTTGCTTCAATTCATTATCTTGAAGTTGATATAAAGCTATAACGGCAGTGCATTTGGAAAAAATTCCACAATTTCACATTTAGTTATAAAACTGATTTTCTGGCATGTTCACATTTAGAAATCCATATCAAGTTGCTTCAAATCATAAGCTTCACATATTAAAGTTAATTAACCCTCACCATCTTATTCAAGTTGACATAAGACCCTACCGGCAGTGCATATGGAAAAAATTTCACAATTTTACATTTAGGTATAAAACCGATATAAATACACATGTAGTTGCTTCAAATTATTAAATTCACATATTAAAGTTAATTAACTTTCCTCAACTTACTAAAGTTGGCATAAAGCCAAGACGGCTGTGCATTTGGAAAAATTCCACATTTTCACATTTAGGTATAAAACTGACTTTCTTGCATGTACACATTTAGAAATCCATATCAAGTTTCTTCAAATTATTAAATTCATATATTAAAGTTAATTAACCTACTTCATCTTACTCAAATTGACATAAGACCATAACGGCAGTGCGTTTGGAAAAAATTCCAGAATTTTACTTTTAGGTATAAAACCGGCTTTCTTGCATGTACACATTTAGAAATCCATATCAAGTTGCTTCACATTGTTAAATTCACATCTTATAGTTAATTAATCTTCTTCATCTTACTGAAGTTGGCATAAAGCCAAGACGGCTGTGCATTTGGAAAATTCCAGAATTTTACATTTAGTTATAAAACCGTCTTTCTTGCATGTACACATTTAGAAATCCATATCAAGTTAACTCAAATCATTAGCTTAACATATTAAAGTTAATTAACCCTTACCATCTTACTCAAGTTGACATAAGACCATGTCGGCAGTGTATTTGGAAAAAATTCCATAATTTTACATTAAGGTATAAGACCGGCTTTCGTGCATGTACACAATTAGAAATCCATATCAAGTTGCTTCACATTATTAAATTCACGTATTTATATTAATTAACTTTCTTCATCTTACTAAAATTGGCATAAAGCCATAACGGCAGTGCATTTGAAAA
>NW_024394189.1:0-3761 GCF_016617805.1 Bactrocera tryoni
TGGCTTTATGCCAACTTCTGTACGATGAAGAAAGTTAATTAACTTTAATATGTGAATTTAATAATTGGAAGTAACTTGATATCGATTTCTAAATGTGTACATGTAAGAAAGTCGGTTTTATACCTAAATGAAAAATTGTGGAATTTTTCCAAATGCATTGCCGTTTTTGCTTTTTGCGAACTTCTGTAAGATGACGAAGGTTAATTAACTTTGATATGGTAAGCTAATGATTTGCAACAACTTGATATGGATTTCTAAATGTGTACATGCAAAAAAGTCGGTTTTATACCTAAATGTAAAATTATGAAATTTTTCCAAATGCACTGCCGTTTTGGCTTTATGCCAACTTCTGTAAGATGAAGAAAGTTAATTAACTTTAATATGTGAATTTAATAATTTGAAACAACTTTATATGGATTTCTAAATGTGTACATGCACGAAAGTCGGTTTTATACCTAAATGTAAAATTGTGGAATTTTTCCAAACGCACTACCCTTATGGCTTTATGCCAACTTTAGTAAGATGAAGAAAGTTAATTAACTTTAATATGTTAAGCTAATGATTTGAAGCAACTTGATATGGATTTCTAAATGTGTACATGCAAGAAAGTCGGTTTTATACCTAAATGTAAAATTGTGGAATTTTTCAAAATATACTGCCGTTTTGGCTTTATGACAACTTCTGTAAGATGAAGAAGATTAATTAACTATAATATGTGAATTTAATAATTTGAAGTAACTTGATATGGATTTCTAAATGTAGACATGCAAGAAAGTCGGTTTTATACCTAAATGTAAAATTATGGAATTTTTCCAAATGCACTGCCGTTTTGGCTTTATGCGAACTTCAGTAAGATGAAGAAGGTTAATTAACTTTAATATGTTAAGCTAATGATCTGAAGCAACTTGATATGGATTTCTAAATGTGTACATGCAAGAAAGTCGGTTTTATACCTAAATGTAAAATTGTAGAATTTTTCCAAATGCACTGCCGATTTTGCTTTATGCGATCTTCTGTACGATGACGAAGGTTAATTAACCTTAATATGTTAAGCTAATGATTTGAAGCAACTCTATGTGGATTTCTAAATGTGTACATGCAAGAAAATCGTTTTTATACCTAAGTGGAAAATTAAGCAATTTTTCCAAATGCACTGCCGTTATGGCTTTATGCCAAATTCTGAAAGTTGAAGATGGTTAGTTAGCTTAAATACATAAAGTTAATGATTTGAACCAACATGATCTGTATTTCTAAATGTGTTTATGCAAGAAAATCGGTTTTATACCTAAATGTAAAATTGTGGACTTTTTCCAAATGCACTGCCGTTTTTGCATTATGCGAACTTCTGTAAGATGACAAAGGTTAATTAACCTTAATATCTTAAGCTTATGATTTGAAGCAACTTGATATGGATTTCTAAATGTGTACATGCAAGAAAGTCGGTTTTATACCTAAATGTAAAATTGTGGATTTTTTTCAAATGCTCTGCCGATATGGTCTTATGTCAACTTGAGTCAGATTGTGAGGGTTAATTAACTTTAGTATGTGAATTTAATGATTTGAAGCAAATTGATATGGATTTCTAAATGTGTACATGCAAGAAACTCGGTTTTATACCTAAATGTAAAATTCTGGAATTTCTCCAAATGCACTGCCGTTATCGCCTTTTGCAGACTTCAGTAAGATGAAGAAGATTAATAAACTTTAATATGTTAAGCTAATAATTTGAAGCAACTTGATATAGATTTCCAAATGTGTACATGCTAGAAAGTCAGTTTTATACCTTAATGTAAAATTGTGGAGTTTTTTCCAAATGCACTGCCGTTAAGGTCTTATATCAACTTGAGTAGGCTGGTGAGGGTTAATTAACTTTAATATGTTAAGCTTATGATTTAGGGTAACTTGATATGGATTTCTAAATGTGTACATGCAAGAAAATCGGTTTTATACCTAAATAAAATATTGTGGGATTTTTCCAAATGCACTGCCGTTTTGGCTTTATGCCAACTTCTGTAAAATGACGAAGGTTAATTAACCTTAATATGTTAAGCAAATGATTTGAAGCAACTTGATATGGATTTCTAAATGTGTACATGCAAGGAAGTCGGTTTTAAACCTAAATGTAAAATTATGGAATTTTTCCAAATGCACTGCCGTTTTTGCTTTATGCGAACTTCTGTACGATGAAGAAGGTTAATTAACTTTAATATGTTAAGCTAATAATTTGAAGCAACTTGATATAGATTTCCAAATGTGTACATGCTAGAAAGTCAGTTTTATACCTTAATGTAAAATTGTGGAGTTTTTTCCAAATGCACTGCCGTTTTTGCATTATGCGAACTTCTGTAAGATGAAGAAGGTTAATTAACTTTAATATGTTAAGCTAATAATTTGAAGCAACTTGATATAGATTTCCAAATGTGTACATGCTAGAAAGTCAGTTTTATACCTTAATGTAAAATTGTGGAGTTTTTTCCAAATGCACTGCCGTTAAGGTCTTATATCAACTTGAGTAGGCTGGTGAGGGTTAATTAACTTTAATATGTTAAGCTTATGATTTAGGGTAACTTGATATGGATTTCTAAATGTGTACATGCAAGAAAATCGGTTTTATACCTAAATAAAATATTGTGGGATTTTTCCAAATGCACTGCCGTTTTGGCTTTATGCCAACTTCTGTAAAATGACGAAGGTTAATTAACCTTAATATGTTAAGCAAATGATTTGAAGCAACTTGATATGGATTTCTAAATGTGTACATGCAAGGAAGTCGGTTTTAAACCTAAATGTAAAATTATGGAATTTTTCCAAATGCACTGCCGTTTTTGCTTTATGCGAACTTATGTTAGATGACAAAGGTTAATTAACCTTAATATCTTAAGCTAATGATTTGAAGCAACTTGATATGGATTTCTAAATGTGTACATGCAAGAAAGTCGGTTTTATACCTAAATGTAAAATTGTGGATTTTTTTCAAATGCTCTGCCGATATGGTCTTATGTCAACTTGAGTCAGATTGTGAGGGTTAATTAACTTTAGTATGTGAATTTAATGATTTGAAGCAAATTGATATGGATTTCTAAATGTGTACATGCAAGAAACTCGGTTTTATACCTAAATGTAAAATTCTGAAATTTCTCCAAATGCACTGCCGTTATCGCCTTTTGCAGACTTCAGTAAGATGAAGAAGATTAATAAACTTTAATATGTGATTTTAATAATTTGAAGCAACTTGATATGTATTTCTAAATGTGTACATGCAAGAAAGTCGGTTTTATACCTAATGTAAAATTGCGGAATTTTTTCCATATGCACTGCCCTTAGGGTCTTATATCAACTTGAATAAGATGGTGAGGGTTAATTAACTTTAACATGTGAAGCTAATGATTTGAATAAACTTGATATGGATTTCTAAATGTGTACATGCAAGAAAGTCGGTTTTATACCTAAATGTATAATTGTGGAATTTTTCCAAATGTACTGCCGTTTTGGCTTTATGACAACTTCTGTAAGATGAAGAAGATTAATTAACTTTAATATGTGAATTTAATAATTTGAAGTAACTTGATATGGATTTCTAAATGTAGACATGCAAGAAAGTCGGTTTTATACCTAAATGTAAATATATGGAATTTTTCCAAATGCACTGCCGTTTTGGCTTTATGCCAACTTCTGTAATATGAAGAAAGTTAATTAACTTTAAAATGTGAAGCTAAAGACTTGTAGCAACTTGATATGGATTTCTAAATGTGTACATTCCA
>NW_024394190.1:0-6694 GCF_016617805.1 Bactrocera tryoni
TGGCTTCGTGTCAACTTCAGTAAGATGAAGAAGTATAATTAACTTGAATATGATAAATTAATGGTTTAAGGCAATTCAATATCGACTGCTAAATGTGTATATACAAGAAAATCGACTTTATAGCTGAATATAAGAATGTCGAATTTTTCTAATTGCACCGCCGTTATGGCTTCATGTCAACTTCAGTAAGATGAAGAGGCATAATTAACTTAAATATGATAAATTAATGATTTAAGGCAATTCAAAATCGACTGCTAATTGTATATATACAAGAAAATCGACTTTATACCTGAATATAAAATTGTCGAGTTCTTCCAAATGCTCTGCCGTTATGGCTTTATGTCAACTTCAGTAAAATGAAGAAGCATAATTAACTAAAATATGATAAATTATTGATTTAAGGCAATTCAAAATCGACTGCTTATTGTATATATACAAGAAAATCGACTTTTTACCTGAATATAAGAATGTCGAATTCTTCCAAATGCACTACCGGTATGGCTTCATGTCAACTTCAGTAAGATGAAGAAGGTTAATTAACTTAAATATGTTAAATTAATGGTTTAAGGCAATTCAATATCGACTGCTGAATGTGTATATACAAGAAAATCGACTTTATACCTGAACATAGGATTGTCCATTTCTTCCAACTGCATTGCCGTTATGGCTTCGTGTCAACTTCAGGAAGATGAAGAAGGTTAATTAACTAAAGTCTGTTAAAATAATGATTTAAAGCAACTCAATATCGACTGCTAAATGTGTATATACAAGAAAATCGACTTTATACCTGAATATAAGAATGTCGAATTCTTCCAAATGCCTGCCGTTATGGCTTTATGTCAACTTTAGGAAGATGAAGAAGGTTAATTAACTTAAGTCTGTTAAAATAATGATTTAAAGCAACTCAATATCGACTGCTAAATGTGTATGTACAAGAAAATCGACTTTATACCTGAATATAAGAATGTCGAATTCTTCCAAATGCACTGCCGTTATGGCCTTATGTCAACTTTAGTAAGATGAAGAAGGTTAATTAACATAGGTATGTTAAAATAATGATTTAAAGCAACTCAATATCGACTGCTAAACGTTTATATACTACAAAAGAAAACCGAATTTATACCCGTATATAAGATTGTCGAATTCTTCCAAATGCGCTGCCGTTATGGCTTTATGTCAACTTCAGTAAGATGAAGAAAGTAAACTAACTTAGTTATGTTAAATTAATGTTTTAAGCAATGCAATATCGACTGCTTAATGTGTATACACAAGAAGATCGACTTTATACCTGAATATAAGAATATCGAATTCTTCTAAATGCACTACCGGTATGGCTTTATGTCAACTTCAGTAAGATGAAGAAGCATAATTAACTTAAATATGAAAAGTTAATGATTTAAGGCAATTCAGTATCGACTGCTAAATGTGTATATAAAAGAAAATCGACTTTATACCTGAATATAAAATTGTCGAGTTCTTCCAAATGCGCTGCCGTTATGGCTTTATGTCAACTTCAGTAAAATGAAGAAAGTTAGTTTACTTAAATATGTTAAATTAATGGTTTAAAGCAATTCAGTATCGACTGCTAAATCCGTATATAAAAGAAAATCGACTTTATACCTGAATATAAGATTGTCGAATTCTTCCAAGTGCGCTGCCGTTATGGCTTTATGTCAACTTCAGTAAGATGAAGAAAGTAAACTAACTTAGTTATGTTAAATTAATGTTTTAAGGCAATGCAATATCGACTGCTTAATGTGTATACACAAGAAAATCGGCTTTATACCTGAATATAAGAATGTCGAAATCTTCCAAATGCACTACCGGTACAGCTTCATGTCAACTTCAGTAAGATGAAGAAGCATAATTAACTTAAATATGATAAATTAATGATTTAAGGCAATTCAAAATCGACTGCTAATTGTATATATACAAGAAAATCGACTTTATACCTGAATATAAAATTGTCGAGTTCTTCCAAATGCGCTGCCGTTATGGCTTTATGTCAACTTCAGTAAAATGAAGAAAGTTAGTTAACTTAAATATGTTAAATTAATGGTTTAAGGCAATTCAATATCGACTGCTGAATGTGTATATACAAGAAAATCGACTTTATACCTGAACATAGGATTGTCCATTTCTTCCAACTGCATTAACGTTATGGCTTCGTGTCAACTTCAGGAAGATGAAGAAGGTTAATTAACTTAAGTATGTTAAAATAATGATATGAAGCAACTCAATATCGACTAATAAATGTGTATATACAAGAAAATCGACTTTATACCTGAATATAAGAATGTCGAGTTCTTCCAAATGCACTACCGGTATGGCTTCGTGTCAACTTAGGTAAGATGAAGAAGCATAATTAACTTAAATATGATAAATTAATGATTTAAGGCAATTCAGTATCGACTGCTAAATGTGTATATAAAAGAATATCGACTTTATACCTGAATATAAAATTGTCGAATTCTTCCAAATGCGCTGCCGTTATGGCTTTTTTGTCAACTTCAGTAAAATAAAGAAAGTTAGTTTACTTAAATATGTTAAAATAATGGTTTAAGGCAATTCAATATCGACTGCTAAATGTGTATATACAAGAAAATCGACTTTATACCTGAATATAAGAATGTCGAAGTCTTCCAAATGCGCTACCGGTATGGCTTCATGTCAACTTCAGTAAGATGAAGAAGCATAATTAACTTAAATATGATAAATTAATGATTTAAGGCAATTCAAAATCGACTGCTAATTGTATATATACAAGAAAATCGACTTTATACCTGAATATAAAATTGTCGAGTTCTTCCAAATGCGCTGCCGTTATGGCTTTATGTCAACTTCAGTAAAATGAAGAAAGTTAGTTAACTTAAATATGTTAAATTAATGGTTTAAGGCAATTCAATATCGACTGCTGAATGTGTATATACAAGAAAATCGACTTTATACCTGAACATAAGATTGTCGAATTCTTCCAAATGCACTACCGGTATGGCTCTATGTCAACTTCAGGAAGATGAAGAAGGTTAATTAACTTAAGTATGTTAAAATAATGATTTAAAGCAACTCAATATCGACTGCTAAGTGTGTATATACAAGAAAATCGACTTTATACCTGAATATAAGAATGTCGAATTCTTCCAAATGCACTACCGGTATGGCTTCATGTCAACTTCAGTAAGATGAAGAAGCATAATTAACTAAAATATGATAAATTATTGATTTAAGGCAATTCAAAATCGACTGCTTATTGTATATATACAAGAAAATCGACTTTTTACCTGAATATAAGAATGTCGAATTCTTCCAAATGCACTACCGGTATGGCTTCATGTCAACTTCAGTAAGATGAAGAAGGTTAATTAACTTAAATATGTTAAATTAATGGTTTAAGGCAATTCAATATCGACTGCTGAATGTGTATATACAAGAAAATCGACTTTATACCTGAACATAGGATTGTCCATTTCTTCCAACTGCGTTGCCGTTATGGCCTTATGTCAACTTCAGGAAGATGAAGAAGGTTAATTAACTTAAGTATGTTAAAATAATGATATGAAGCAACTCAATATCGACTGCTAAATGTGTATATACAAGAAAATCGACTTTATACCTGAATATAAGAATGTCGAATTCTTCCAAATGCACTGCTGTTATGGCTTTATGTCAACTTTAGGAAGATGAAGAAGGTTAATTAACTGAAGTCTGTTAAAATAATGATTTAAAGCAACTCAATATCGACTGCTAACTGTGTATGTACAAGAAAATCGACTTTATACCTGAATATAAGAATGTCGAATTCTTCCAAATGCACTGCCGTTATGGCCTTATGTCAACTTCAGTAAGATGAAGAAGGTCAATTAACATAGGTATGTTAAAATAATGATTTAAAGTAACTCAATATCGACTGTTAAATGTGTATAAACAAGAAAATCGACTTTATACCTGAATATAAGAACGTCGAATTCTTCCAAATGCACTGCCGTTATGGCTTTATGTCAACTTCAGTAAGATGAAGAAGGTAAATTAACTTAAAGATGTTAAAGTAATGATTTAAAGCAACTCAATATCGACTGCTTAATGTGTATATATCGGGTGATTTTTTAAGAGCTTGATAACTTTTTTTTAAAAAAAAACGCATAAAATTTGCAAAATCTCATCGGTTCTTTATTTGAAACGTTAGATTGTTCATGACATTTACTTTTTGAAGATAATTTCATTTAAATGTTGACCGCGGCTGCGTCTTAGGTGGTCCATTCGGAAAGTCCAATTTTGGGCAACTTTTTCGAGCATTTCGGCTGGAATAGCCCGAATTTCTTCGGAAATGTTGTCTTCCAAAGCTGGAATAGTTGCTGGCTTGTTTCTGTAGACTTTAGACTTGACGTAGCCCCACAAAAAATAGTCTAAAGGCGTTAAATCGCATGATCTTGGTGGCCAACTTACGGGTCCATTTCTTGAGATGAATTGTTCTCCGAAGTTTTCCCTCAAAATGGCCATAGAATCGCGAGCTGTGTGGCATGTAGCGCCATCTTGTTGAAACCATGAGTCAACATTTAAATGAAATTATCTTCAAAAAGTAAATGTCATGAACCAATCTAACGTTTCAAATAAAGAACCGATGAGATTTTGCAAATTTTATGCGTTTTTATTTAAAAAAAAGTTATCAAGCTCTTAAAAAATCACCCGATACAAGAAAATCGACTTTATACCTGAATATAAGAATGTCGAATTCTTCCAAATGTACTACCGGTATGGCTTTATGTCAACTTCAGTAAGATAAAAAAGAAAATGAACGTAAATACGTATGTTCAATTATTGATCTAAGGAAATTCAATATCGACTGCTAAATGTGTAAGAAAATCGACTTTATACCTGAATATAAAATTGTCGAATTCTTCCAAATGCGCTGCCGTTATGGCTTTATGTCAACTTCAGGAAAATGAAGAAAGTTAGTTTACTTAAATATGTTAAATTAATGGTTTAAGGCAATTCAATATCGACTGCTAAATGTGTATATACAAGAAAATCGACTTTATACCTGAATATAAGAATGTCGAAACCTTCCAAATGCACTACCGGTATGGCTTCATGTCAACTTCAGTAAGATGAAGAAGCATAATTATCTTAAATATGATAAATTAATGATTTAAGGCAATTCAAAATCGACTGCTAATTGTATATATACAAGAAAATCGACTTTACAGCTGAATATAAGAATGTCGAATTTTTCTAATTGCACCGCCGTTATGGCTTCATGTCAACTTCAGTAAGATGAAGAGGCATAATTAACTTAAATATGATAAATTAATGATTTAAGGCAATTCAAAATCGACTGCTAATTGTATATATACAAGAAAATCGACTTTATACCTGAATATAAAATTGTTGAATTCTTCCAAATGCGCTGCCATTATGGCTTTTTTGTCAACTTCAGTAAAATGATGAAAGTTAGTTTACTTAAATATGTTAAAATAATGGTTTAAGGCAATTCAATATCGACTGCTAAATGTGTATATACAAGAAAATCGACTTTATACCTGAATATAAAATTGTTGAATTCTTCCAAATGCGATGCCGTTATGGCTTTTTTGTCAACTTCAGTAAAATGATGAAAGTTAGTTTACTTAAATATGTTAAATTAATGGTTTAAGGCAGTTCAATATCGACTGCTAAATGTGTATATACAAGAAAATCGACTTTATACCTGAATATAAGAATGTCGAATTCTTCCAAATGCACGACCGGTATGGCTTTATGTCAACTAAAGTAAGATGAGGAAGCATAATTAACTTAAATATGATAAATTAATGATTTAAGGTAATTCAGTATCGACTGCTAAATGTATATATACAAGAAAATCGACTTTACACCTGAATATAAAATTGTCGAATTCTTCCAAATGCACTGCCGTTATGGCTTTATGTCAACTTCAGTAAGATGAAGAAGGTTAATTAACTTAAATATGTTAAATTAATGATCTAAGGCAATTCAATATCGACCGCTAAATGTGTATATACAAGAAAATCGACTTTATACCTGAATATAAGAATGTCGAATTCTTCCAAATGTACTACCGGTATGGCTTTATGTCAACTTCAGTAAGATAAAAAAGAAAATGAACGTAAATACGTATGTTAAATTATTGGTCTAAGGAAATTCAATATCGACTGCTAAATGTGTAAGAAAATCGACTTTATACCTGAATATAAAATTGTCGAATTCTTCCAAATGCGCTGCCGTTATGGATTTATGTCAACTTCAGTAAAATGAAGAAAGTTAGTTTACTTAAATATGTTAAATTAATGGTTTAAGGCAATTCAATATCGACTGTTAAATGTGTATAAACAAGAAAATCGACTTTATACCTGAATATAAGAACGTCGTTTTCTTCCAAATGCACTGCCGTTATGGCTTTATGTCAACTTCAGTAAGATGAAGAAGGTTAATTAACTTAAATATGTTAAATTAATGATTTAAGGCACTTCAATATCGACTCCTAAATGTGTATATACAAGAAAGTCGACTTTATAGCTGAATGTAAGAATGTCGAATTTTTCTAATTGCACCGCCGTTATGGCTTCATGTCAACTTCAGTAAGATGAAGAGGCATAATTAACTTAAATATGATAAATTAATGATTTAAGGCAATTCAAAATCGACTGCTAATTGTATATATACAAGAAAATCGACTTTA
>NW_024394191.1:0-7378 GCF_016617805.1 Bactrocera tryoni
GCTATAGGACAACTCATTGAAAACTAAAATAACATCAAAACGGCTAATTAGCATAAATATGTAAAGTCCATATTTTTACGCAACTTGATATCGATTGCTTAATGTGTGTGTACCAAAAAATCAATTTTACACCTTAATATAAGATTGTGGAATTGCTCCAAAGATACTGTCGTTATGGCTATGCGACAACTCATTGACAACTCCAATAACATCAAAACGGCTAATTAACAGAAATATGTAAAGTTAATATTTTTATACAACTTGACATCGATTGCTTAATTTGTGTGTACTTAAAAATCAATTTTATACCTTAATATAGAATTCTGAAATTGCTCCAAATACACTGTCCTTATGGCCATACGACAACTCCAATAACTTCAAGACGGCTAATTAAGAGAAATATGTAAAGTTCATATTTTTACGCAACTTGATATCGATTGCTTAATGAGCATGTACCAAAAAATCGATTATACACCTTAACATAAGCTATTAAAGTTGTACCAAATACATGACAACTTTATGTCATATTTTTACACAACTTGTTTTCGATTGCTTACTGTGTATCTACTAAAGAATCGATTCTACACTTTAATATAAGATTGTGAAATTGCTCCAAATACACTGTCGTTATGGCTATACGACAACTCTATGACAACTCTAATAACACAAAAACAGCTAATTAGTATATATATGTAAGGTTCATATTTTTACGCAAATTGGTATCGATTGCTTAATGTGAATGTACTAAAAATTCGATTCTACAGCCTTATTTAAGATTGTGAAGTTGTTCCAAATACGCTGTCGTTATGGTCACACGACAACTCTATGAAAACTCCAATAACTTCAAAAAGGCTAGTTAGCATAAATATGTAAAGTTCATATTTTTACGCAACTTGTTATCGACTGTATGTACCAAAAAAATCGATTCTACACCTTAATTTAAGATATTGAAATATTTCCAAATACATTGTCGTTATGGCTATACCACAACTCTATGATAACTCCAATAACGTCAAAACGGCTAGTCAGCAAAAATATGTAAATTCCATATTTTTACGCAACTTGATCGATATCGATCGCTTTACGTATATGTACTAAAAAATCGATTCTACACCCTACTATAAGATTGTGGAATTGCTCCAAGTACATTTTCGTTATGGTTATACGACTACTCTATGACAACTCCAATAACATCAAAACGGCTAATTAGCATAAATATGTAAACTTAATATTTTTACGCAACTTGATATCGATTACTTAATATGTATGTAATAAAAAATTTATAATACACCTTAACATAAGATATTAAAGTTGAACCAAATACATTGTCGATATGGCCATTCGCCAACCCTATGACAACTCCAATAAAATCAAAACGGTTAATTAACAGAAATATGAAAAGTTCATATTTTTACACAACTTGATATAGATTGCTTAATGTATATATATTAAAAAATCCATTCTACACCTTAAAATAAGATTGTGAAATTGCTCCAAATACACTGCCATTATGGCAATACAACAACTCTATGGCAACTCCATGACAACTCGAATAACATCAAAACGGCTAATTAACAGAAATATGTAAAGTTCATATTTGCACATAACATGATATCGATTGCTTAATGTGTATGTACCAAAAAAACAATTCTAAACCTAAATATAATATTGTGAAATTGCTCCAAATATACTGTCGTTATGGCTATACGACAACTCTATGACAACTCCAATAACATCAAAACGGCTAATTAGCATAAATATGTGAAGTTCATATTTTTACGCAACTTGATGTCGATTGCTTATTGTATATATATTAAAAAATCCATTCTGCACCTTTATATATGATTGTGAAATTGCTCCAAGTACACTGTTGTTATGGCTATGCGACAACTCTATGACAACTCCAATAACGTCAAAACGGCTAGCCAGCATAAATATGTAAAGTCCATATTTTTACGCAACTTGATATCGATCGCTTTACGTATATGTACTAAAAAATCGATTCTACACCTTACAATAAGATTGTGAAATTTCTCCAAATACACTGTCGTTATGGCTATACGACAACTCCAATAACATCAAAACGGCTAATTAGCATAAATATGTAAACTTAATATTTTTACGCAACTTGATATCGGGTACTTTATGTGTATGTAATAAAAAATCTATTATACACCTTAACATAAGATATTAAAGTTGTACCAAATACATTGACGTTATGGCTATTCGACAACTCTATGACAACTCCAATAAAATCAAAACGGTCAAATAACAGAAATATGAAAAGTTCATATTTTTACACAACTTGATATAGATTGCTTAATGTATATAAGTATATTAAAAAAATCCATTCTACACCTTAAAATAAGATTGTGAAATTGCTCCAAATACACTGTCATTATGGCAATACATCAACTCTATGACAACTCCATGACAACTCCAATAACATCAAAACGGCTAATTAACAGAAATATGTAAAGTTCATATTTTTATGCAACTTGATATCTATTGCTTAGTGCGTATGTACCAAAAAATCACTTCTTCATCTTAATATAAGATTGTGAAATGTCTCCAAATACCTTGTCGTTATGGCGATACGACAACTCTATGACAACTCCAATAACATCAAAACGGCTAATTAGCTAAAATATGTGAAGTTCACATTTTTACGCAACTTGATATCGATTGCTTAATGTATATCTATGTACTAAAAAATCAATTTTGCACCTTTATAAGATATTGAAATTGCTCCAAATACAATGTCGTTATGGCTACACGACAACTTATTGAAAACTCCAATAACATCAAAACGGCTTATTAGCATAAATATGTCAAGTTCATATTTTTACGCAACTTGATATCGATTGCTTAATGTATATGTTATAAAAAATCGATTTTCCAAATTAATATAAGATATTGAAATTGCTTCAAATACACTGTCGTTATGGCTATACGACAATTCTATGGACACTCCAATCACATCAAAACTGCTAATTAGCATAAATATGTAAAGTTCATATTTTTATGCAACTTGATATATATTGCTTAATGCGTATGTACCAAAAATCACTTCTATACCTTAATATAAGTTTGTGAAATAGCACAACTCTGTGACAACTCCAATAACATCAAAACGGTTAATTAGCATAAACATGTGAAGTTCATATTTTTACGCAACTTGACATTGATTGCTTAATGTGTGTGTACCAAAAAATCAATTTTACACTTTAATATAAGATTGTAAAATTGTTCCAAATACACTGTCGTTATGGCTATGCGCAACTCTATGACAACTCCAATAACATCAAAACGGCTAACTAGCACAAATATGTAAAGTTCATATTTTTACACAACTTGATATAGATTGCTTAATGTATATATATTAAAAAATCCAATCTGCACCTTAATATAAGATATTAAAGTTGTACCAAATACATGACAACTCTATGTCACATTTTTACGCAACTTGATATCGATTGCTTAATATGTATGTACCAAAAAAACAATTCTAAACCTAAATATAAGATTGTGAAATTGCTCCAAATACCTTGTCGTTATGGCTATACGACAACTCTATAGCAACTCCAATAACTTCAAAAAGGCTAATTAGCACAAAAATGGAAAGTTCTTATTTTTATGCAACTTGATATCTATTGCTTAATGCGTATGTACCAAAAAATCACTTCTATACCTTAATATAAGGCTGCGAAATTGCTCCAAATACACTGTCGTTATGGCTATACGACAACTATGTGACAACTTCAATAACTTCAAAACGGTTAATTAGCATAAACATGTGAAGTTCAAATTTTTATGCAACTTGATATCTATTGCTTAATGCGTATGTACCAAAAAATCACTTCTATACCTTAATATAAGGTTGCGAAATTGCTCCAAATAGACTAACGTTTTGGCTATACGACAACTCTATGACAACTCCAATAACATCAAAACGGCTTATTAGCATAAATATGTAAAGTTCATATTTTTACACAACTTGATATAGATTGCTTAATGTATATATATTAAAAAATCCATTCTACACCTTAATATAAGATATTAAAGTTGTACCAAATACATGACAACTCTACGTCACATTTTTGCGCAACTTGATATCGATTGCTTAATGTATATGTACCAAAAAATCAATTCTACACCTTAATATAAGATTGTGAAGTTGCTCCAAATACACTGTCATTATGGGAATACAACAACTCTATGACAACTCCAAGACAACTCCAATAACATCAAAATGGCTAATTAGCATAAATATGTAAAGTTCATATTTTTATGCAAATTGATATCTATTGGTTAATGCGTATGTACCAAAAAATCACTTCTATACCTTAATATAAGGTTGTGAAATTGCTCCAAATACACTGTCGTTGTGGCTATACGACAACTCTATGACAACTCCAATAACATCAAAACGGTTAATTAGCATAAATATGTGAAGTTCATATTTTTACGCAACTTGATATCGATTGCTTAATGTGTGTGTACCAAAAAATCAATTTTACACCTTAACATAAGATATTAAAGTTGTATCAAATACAGTGTCGTTATGGCTATACGACAACTCTATGACAACTAAAATAAAATCAAAACGGTTAATTAACAGAAATATTAAAAGTTCATATTTTTACGCAACTTGATATCGATTGCTTAATGTATATATATTAAAAAATCCATTCTACACCTTAAAATAAGATTGTGAAATTGCAATAGAACAACTCTATGGCAACTCCATGACAACTCCAATAACATCAAAACGGCTAATTAACAGAAATATGTAAAGTTCATATTTTTATGCAACTTTGCTTAATGCGTATGTACCAAAAAATCAATTCTACACCTTAATATAAGGTTGTGAAATTGCTCCAAATACACTGTCGTTATGGCTATACGACAACTATGTGACAACTTCAATAAATTCAAAACGGTTAATTAGCATAAACATGTGAAGTTCATATTTTTACGCAACTTGATATTGATTGCTTAATGTGTATGTACTAAAAACTCAATTCTACACCTTACAATAAGATTGTAAAATTTCTCCAAATACACTGTCGTTATGGCTATACGACAACTCCAATAACATCAAAACGGTTAATTAGCATAAATATGTAAACTTAATATTTTTACGCAACTTGATATCGATTACTTAATGTGTATGTAATAAAAAATCTATTATTCACCTTAACATAAGATATTAAAGTTGAACCAAATACATTGTCATTATGGCTATTCGACAACTCTATGACAACTCCAATAAAATCAAAACGGTTAATTAACAGAAATATGAAAAGTTCATATTTTTACACAACTTGACATAGATTGCTTAATGTATATATATTAAAAAATCCATTCTACACCTTAAAATAAGATTGCGAAATTGCTCCAAATACACTGCAATTATGGCAATACAACAACTCTATGGCAACTCCATGACAACTCCAATAACATCAAAACGGCTAATTTACAGAAATATGTAAAGTTCATATTTTTATGCAACTTGATATCTATTGCTTAATGCGTACGTACCAAAAAATCACTTCTATACCTTAATATAAAGTAGTGAAATTGCTCCAAATACACTGTCGTTATGGCTATACGACAACTATGTGACAACTTCAATAACTTCAAAACGGTTAATTAGCATAAACATGTGAAGTTCATATTTTTACGCAACTTGATATTGATTGCTTAATGTGTATGTACTAAAAAGTCAATTCTACACATTACAATAAGATTGTAAAATTTCTCCAAATACACTGTCGTTATGGCTATACGACAACTCCAATAACATCAAAACGGCTAATTAGCATAAATATGTAAACTTAATATTTTTACGCAACTTGATATCGATTACTTAATGTGTATGTAATAAAAAATCTATTATTCATCTTAACATAAGAAATTAAAGTTGAACCAAGTTTATTGTCGTTATGGCTATTCGACAACTCTATGACAACTCCAATAAAATCAAAACGGTTAATTAACAGAAATATGAAAAGTTCATATTTTTACACAACTTGATATAGATTGCTTAATGTATATATGTTAAAACATCCATTCTGCACCTTAATATAAGATTGCGAAATTGCTCCAAGTATACTGTCATTATGGCAATACAACAACTCTATGGCAACTCCATGACAACTCCAATAACTTCAAAAAGGCTAATTAGCATAAATATGTAAAGTTCATATTTTTACATAACTTGATATCGATTGCTAAGTGTGTATGTACCAAAAAAAACAATTCTAAACCTAAATATAAGATTGTGTAATTGCTCCAAATACACTGTCGTTATGGCTATACGACAACTCTGTGACAACGCCAATAACATCAAAACGGTTAATTAGCATAAATATGTGAAGTTCATATCTTTACGCAACTTGATATCGATTGCTTAATGTGTGTGTACCAAAAAATCAATTTTACACCTTAACATGAGATATTAAGGTTGTACCAAATACAGTGTCGTTATGGTTATACGACAACTCTATGACAACTCCAATAAAATCAAAACGGTTAATTAACAGAAATATTAAAAGTTCATATTTTTACGCAACTTTATATCGATTGCTTAATGTATATGTACTAAAAAATATTTTTTACTCCTTTATATAAGATATTAAAGTTGTTCCAAATACATTGTCGTTAGGCTATACGACAACTCTATGACAACTCCAATAACTTCAAAAAGGCTAATCAGCATAAATATGTAAAGTTCATATTTTTACGCAACTTGATATCGATCGCTTTACGTATATGTACTAAAAAATCGATTCTACACCTTTATTTAAAGTTGTGAAGTTGTTCCAAATACGCTGTCGTTATGGTTATACGACAACCCTACGACAACTCCAATAACTTCAAAAAGGCTAGTTAGCATAAATATGTAAAGTTCATATTTTTACGCAACTTGGTATCGATTGTATGTACCAAAAAAATCGATTCTACACCCTACTATAAGAGTGTGGAATTGCTCCAAGTACATTGTCGTTATGGTTATACGACAACTCTATGACAACTCCAATAACATCAAAACGGCTAATTAGCATATATATATAAGGTTCATATTTTTACGCAACTTGGTATCGATTGCTTAATGTGTATGTACTAAAAATTTGATTCTACACCTTTATTTAAAATTGTGAAGTTGTTCCAAATACGCTGTCGTTATGGCTATACGACAACTCTGCGACAACTCCAATAACTTCAAAAAGGCTAGTTAGCATAAATATGTAAAGTTCATATTTTTACGCAACTTGATATCGATTGTATGTACCAAAAAAATCGATTCTACACCCTACTATAAGAGTGTGGAATTGCTCCAAGTACATTGTCGTTATGGTTATACGACAACTCT
>NW_024394192.1:0-3783 GCF_016617805.1 Bactrocera tryoni
TTTTTGAGAAAAATAATATTTTGGTTTCAACTTTGTAAACGCCCTAGCGGCTTAAGTCTTTGACGTAGGTGTGTCAGATAGATTGCACCGGTTAGATAATTTGAAGGGCTTTTAGAAAGGCCCTCACCCTGTCCTCTGTCCCTACCAGGGGCGTGGTAAGAATTTTCAAAAACGTATGTAGTTTTTCGAGAAAAATCACATTTTGTTTTCAACTTTGTAAACGCCCTAGCGGCTAAAGTGTTTGACGTAGGTGGGTCAAATAGATTGCCCCGGTTAGATAATAAGAGCTTTTAGGAAAGCCCTCAACCTATCCTCTATCCGTACCAGGGGCGTGGTAATAGTGTTCAAAAACATGTGTAGTTTTTTGAGAAAAAACACATTTTGGTTTCAACTTTGTAAACGCTCTAGCGGTTAAAGTATTTGCGTAGGTGGGTCAAATAAATTGCACCGGTTAAATAATTTGAAGGGCTTTTAGGAAAGCCCTTAACTTGACTTCTGTCCCTGTCAGGGGCGTGATAAAAGTGTTCACAAACAATTGTAGTTTTTTGAGAAGAATCACATTTTTGTTTCAACTTTGTACACGCTCTAGCAGCTAAAGTGGTTAGATAGTTTGAAGAGCTTTTAGGAATTTCGCAACCTATCCTTTATCCGTACCAGGGGCGTGGTAATAATGTTCAAAAACAGGTGTAGTTTTTTGAGATGAATCACATTTTGGTTTCAACCTTGTAACGCTCTAGCGGCTAAAGTTTTTGAGCAGGTGGGTCAAATAGATAGCACCGGCTAAATAATTTGAAGAGCTTTTAGGAAAGCCCTCAACTTGACCTCTGTCCCTACCAGGGCCGTGGTAATAGTGTTCACAAACAAATGGAGTTTTTTGAGAAGAATCACATTTTTTTCAATTTTGTAAACACTCTAGCGCAAAATTATTTGATGCAGGTCGGTCAAATAAATTGCGGCGGTTAGATAATTTGAAGAGCTTTTAGGAAAGCCCTTAACTTGACCTCTATTCTTACCAGGGCCGTGGTAATAGTGTTCACAAACAAATGGAGTTTTTTGAGAAAAATCACATTTTGGTCTCAACTTTGTAAACGCTCTAGCAACTAAAGTATTCGCGTAGGTGGGTCAAATAGATAGCGCCTGTTAGATAATTTGAAGAGCTTTTAGGAAAGCCCCAACTTGACCTCTGTCCCTCGTAGGGCGTGAGAATATTGTTCACAAAGAAACGTCGTTTTTTGAGAAAAATCACATTTTTGTTTGAAATGTGTAAACGCTCTAGCGGCTAAAGTATTTGACGTAGGTGGGTCAAATAGATTGCACCGGTTAGATAATTTGAAGAGCTTTTAGAAAGGCCCTCACCCTGTCCTCTGTCCGTACCAGGGCCGTGGTAATAGTGTTCACAAACAAATGCATTTTTTTGAGAAGAATCTCATTTTTGTTTCAACTTTGTAAACGCTCTAGCGGCTAAAGTGTTTAGATAGTTTGAAGAGCTGTTAGGAATTTCGCAACCTATCCTTTATCCATACCAGGGGCGTGGTAATAATGTTCAAAAACATGTGTAGTTTTTTGAGAAGAATCACATTTTGGTTTCAACCTTGTAACGCTCTAGCGGCTAAAGTATTTGCGCAGGGGGGTCAAGTAAATTGCACCGGTGAGATAACTTGAAGAGCTTTTTGGAAAGCCCTCAACCTATCCTCTATCCCTACCAGGAGCGTGGCAATATTGTTCACAAACAAATGTATTTTTTTGAGAAAAATCACATTTTTTTTTCAACTTTGTAAACGCTCTAGCGGTTTAAGTATCTGCGTAGGTGGGTCAAGTAAATTGCACCGGTTAAATTATTTGAAGGGCTTTTAGGAAAGCCCTTAACTTGGCCTCTGTCCCTACCAGGGGCGGGGTAATAGTGTTAAAAAACATATGTAGTTTTTTGAGAAAAATCGCATTTTGGTTTCAACTTTGTAAACGCCCTAGCGGCTTAAGTCTTTGACGTAGGTGTGTCAGATAGATTGCACCGGTTAGATAATTTGAAGAGCTTTTAGAAAGGCCCTCACCCTGTCCTCTGTCCGTACCAGGGGCGTGGTAATAGTGTTCAAAAACATGTGTAGTTTTTTGAGAAAAATCACATTTTGGTTTCAATTTTGTAAACGCCCTAGCGGCTTAAGTCTTTAACGTAGGTGTGTCAGATCGGTTGCACCGGTTAGATAATTTGAAGGGCTTTTAGAAAGGCCCTCACCCTGTCCTCTGTCCCTACCAGGGGCGTGGTAATAGTTTTCAAAAACATATGTAGTTCTTTGAGAAAAATCTCATTTTGTTTCAACATTCAACAGTAAATTGCGCCGGTTAGATAATTTGAAGAGCTTTTAGGAAAGCCCTTAACTTGACCCCTGTCTCTTCCAGGGGCGTGGTAATAGTGTTCAAAATCATATGTAGTTTTTTGAGAAAAATAATATTTTGGTTTCAACTGTGTAAACGCCCTAGCGGCTTAAGTCTTTGACGTAGGTGTGTCAGATAGATTGCACCGGTTAGATAATTTGAAGGGCTTTTAGAAAGGCCCTCACCCTGTCCTCTGTCCCTACCAGGGGCGTGGTAATAGTTTTCAAAAACATATGTAGTTTTTTGAGAAAAATCACATTTTGTTTTCAACTTTGTAAACGCCCTAGCGGCTAAAGTGTTTGACGTAGGTGGGTCAAATAGATTGCGCCGGTTAGATAATAAGAGCTTTTAGGAAAGCCCTTAACTTGACCTCTGTCCCTACAAGGGGCGTGGTAATAGTGTTCAAAAACATGTGTAGTTTTTTGAGAAAAAATACATTTTGGTTTCAACCTTGTAAACGCTCTAGCGGCTAAAGTATTTGCCTGCAACCTATCCTCTATCCCTACCAAGGGCGTGGCAATATTGTTCACAAACAAATGTAGTTTTTTGAGAAAAATCACATTTTGTTTTCAACTTTGTAAACGCCCTAGCGGCTAAAGTGTTTGACGTAGGTGGGTCAAATAGATTGCGCCGGTTAGATAATAAGAGCTTTTAGGAAAGCCCTTAACTTGACCTCTGTCCCTACAAGGGGCGTGGTAATAGTGTTCAAAAACATGTGTAGTTTTTTGAGAAAAAATACATTTTGGTTTCAACCTTGTAAACGCTCTAGCGGCTAAAGTATTTGCCTGCAACCTATCCTCTATCCCTACCAAGGGCGTGGCAATATTGTTCACAAACAAATGTAGTTTTTTGAGAAAAATCACATTTTGTTTTCAACTTTGTAAACGCCCTAGCGGCTAAAGTGTTTGACGTAGGTGGGTCAAATAGATTGCACCGGTTAGATAATAAGAGCTTTTAGGAAAGCCCTTAACTTGACCTCTGTCCCTACAAAAGGCGTGGTAATAGTGTTAAAAAACATATGTAGTTTTTTGAGAAAAATCACATTTTGGTTTCAACTTTGTAAACGCCCATAGCGGCTAAAGTATATGACGAAGGTGTGTCAGATAGATTGCACCGGTTAAATAATTTGCACAGCTTTTAGAAAGGCCCTCACCGTGTCCTCTGTCCCTACCAGGGGCGTGATAATAGTGTTCACAAACAAATGTAGTTTTTTGAGAAGAATCATATTTTTGTTTCAACTTTGTAATCGCTCTAGCGGCTAAAGTGTTTAGATAGTTTGAAGAGCTTTTAGGAATTTCGCAACCTGTCTTTTATCCGTACCAGGGGGTGGTAATAATGTTCAAAAACAGGTGTAGTTTTTTGAGATGAATCACATTTTGGTTTCAACATTGTAAACTCTCTAGCGGCTAAAGT
>NW_024394193.1:0-4029 GCF_016617805.1 Bactrocera tryoni
AGTTAGCATAAATATGTAAAGTTCATACTTTTACGCAACTTGATATCGATTGCTTAATGTGTATGTACTAAAAAGCCGATTCTACACCTTAATATAAGATTGTGAAATTGCTCCAAATACACCGTCGCTATGGCAATACGACAACTCCATGACAACTCCAATAACATCAAAACGGCGAGTTAGCATAAATATGTAAAGTTCATATTTTTACGCAACCTGATATCGATTGCATAATGAATGTGTACCAAAAAATCGAATCTACACTTTAATTAAGGACTGTTAAACTGTTTCAAATATACTGTCATTAAGGCTATACGACAACTCTATGACAACTCCAATAACATCAAAACCGCTAGCTAGCACAAATATGTAAAGCTCATATCTCTAAGCAACTTGATATCGATTTCTTAGTGTGCATGTATTAAAAATTCGATTCTACACCTTAATTTAAGATAGTAAAATTGCTCCAAATATACTGTCATTAGGGCTATACGACAACTCTATGACAACTCCAATAACATCAAAACCGCTAGCTAGCACAAATATTAAAAGCTCATATCTCTAAGCAACTTGATATCGATTGCTTAATGTCTATATACTAAAAAATCGACTTTACACCTTAATTTAAGATTGCGAAATTGCTCCAAACATACTGTCATTAGGGCTATACGACAACTCTATGACAACTCCAATAACATCAAAACGGCGAGTTAGCATAAATATGTAAAATATGTAAAGTTCATATTTTTACGCATCTTGATATCGATTGCTTAATATCTATATACTAAAAAATCGACTCTACACCTTAATTTAAGATTGTGAAATTGCTCCAAATATACCGTCATTAGGGCTATACGACAACTCTATGACAACTCCAATAACATCAAAACGGCTAATTAACAGAAATATGTAAAGTTCATATTTTTACGCAACTTGGTATCGACTGCTTAAAGCGCATGTATCAAAAAATCGGTTCTACACCTTAATTTAAGATTGTGAAATTGCTCCAAATACACTGTCGCTATGGCAATACGACAACTCCGTGACAACTCCAATAACATCAAAACGGCGAGTTAGCATGAATATGTAAAGTTCATATTTTTACGCAACTTTATATCGATTGCTTAATGTGTATGTACCAAAAAATCAGTTCTACACCTTAATATAAGATTGTTAAATTGCTCCAAAGACACTGTCGTTATGGCTATAGGACAACTCTATGACAACTCCAATAACATCAAAACGGCGAGTTAGCATAAATATGTAAAGTTCATATTTTTACGCATCTTGATATCGATTGCTTAATGTGTGTGTATCAAAAAATCGATTCTACACCTTAATATAAGATTGTGAAATTGCTCCAAATACACTGTCGTTATGGCTATACGACAACTCTATGACAACCCCAATAACATCAAAACGGCTAGTTAGCATACATATGTAAAGTTCATATTTTTACCGCACTTGATATCGATTGCTTAATGTGTATGTACCAAAAAATCGAATCTACACCTTAATATCACATTGTTAGATTGTTCCAAATACACTGTCGTTATGGCTATACGACAACTCTATGACAACTCCAATAACATCAAAACCGCTAGTTATCACAAATATGTAAAGCTCATATTTTTACGCAACTTGATATCGATTGCTTAATGTCTATATACTAAAAAATCGACTCTACAGCTTAATTTAAGATTGTGAAATTGTTTAAAATATACTGTCATTAGGGCTATACGACAACTCTATGACAACTCCAATAACATCAAAACGGGTAGTTAGCATAAATATGTAAAGTTCATATTTTTACTCATCTTGATATCGATTGCTAAATGTATATGTACTAAAAAATCGATTCTACACCTTAATATAAGATTGTGAAATTGCTCCAAATACACCGTCGTTATGGCTATACGACAACTCTATGACAACTCCAATAACATCAAAACGGCTAATTAACCGAAATATGTAAAGTTCATATTTTTACGCATCTTGGTATCGATTGCTTAATGCGCGTGTATCAAAAAATCGGTTCTACACCTTAATTTAAGATTGTGAAATTGCTCCAAATACACTGTCGCTATGGCAATACGACAACTCTATGACAACTCCAATAACATCAAAACGGCGAGTTAGCATAAATATGTAAAGTTCATATTTTTACGCAACCTGATATCGATCGCATAATGAATGTGTACCAAAAAATCAAATCTGCACCTTAATTTAGGATTGTTAAATTGATCCAAATACACTGTCGTTTTTGCTATACGACAACTCTATGACAACTCCAATAACATCAAAACGGCGAGTTAGCATACATATGTAAAGTACATATTTTTACGCAACTTGGTATCGACTGCTTAAAGCGCATGTATCAAAAAATCGGTTCTACACCTTAATTTAAGATTGTGAAATTGCTCCAAATACACTGTCGCTATGGCTATACGACAACTCTATGACAACTCCAATAACATCAAAACGGCGAGTTAGCATAAATATGTAAAGTTCATATTTTTACGCAACCTGATATCGATCGCATAATGAATGTGTACCAAAAAATCAAATCTGCACCTTAATTTAGGACTGTTAAACTGTTTCAAATACACTGTCATTAGGGCTATACGACAACTCTATGACAACTCCAATAACATCAAAACGGCTAATTAACAGAAATATGTAAAATTCATATTTTTACGCAACTTGATAACGATTGCTTAATGTGAAAGTTCCAAAAAATCAATTCCACACCTTAGTTTAGGATTGTTAAATTGTTCCAAATACACTGTCGCTATTGCTATAGGACAACTCTATGACAACTCCAATAACATTAAAACGACGAGTTAGCATAAATATGGAAAGTTCATATTTTTACGCAACTTGATATCGATTGCTTAATGCGCATGTATCAAAAAATCGATTCTACACCTTAATATAATATTGTGAAATTGCTCCAAATACACGGTCGTTAAGGCTATACGACAACTCTATGATAACTCCAATAACATCAAAACGGCTAATTAACAGGAATATGTAAAGTTCATATTTTTACGCAACTTGGTATCGATTGCTTAATGTGTATGTACTAAAAAATCGGTTCTACACCTTAATATAAGGCTGTGAAATTTCTCCAAATACACTGTCGCTATTGCTATAGGACAACTCTATGACAACTCCAATAACATTAAAACGACGAGTTAGCATAAATATGGAAAGTTCATATTTTTACGCAACTTGATATCGATTGCTTAATGCGCATGTATCAAAAAATCGATTCTACACCTTAATATAATATTGTGAAATTGCTCCAAATACACGGTCGTTATGGCTATACGACAACTCTATGATAACTCCAATAACATCAAAACGGCGAGTTAGCATAAATATGTAAAGTTCATATTTTTACGCATCTTGGTATCGATTGCTTAATGCGCATGTATCAAAAAATCGGTTCTACACCTTAATTTAAGATTGTGAAATTGCTCCAAATACACTGTCGCTATAGCTATACGACAACTCTATGACAACTCCAATAACATCAAAACGGCGAGTTAGCATAAATATGTAAAGTTCATATTTTTACGCAACTTAATATCGATTGCTTAATGTGCATGTACCAAAAAATCAGTTCTACCCCTTAATATAAGATTGTTAAATTGCTCCAAAGACACTGTCGTTATGGCTATACGACAACTCTATGAAAGCTCCAATAACATCAAATCGGCTAAATAGCACAAATATGTAAAGTTTATATTTTTACGCAACCTGATATCGATTGCTTAATATGTATATACAAAAAAATCAGTTCTACGCCTTAATATACGATTGTTAAATTGCTCCAAAGACACTGTCGTTATGGCTATACGACAACTCTATGAAAGCTCCAATAACATCAAAACGGCTAATTAACAGAAATATGTAAAGTTCATATTTTTACGCAACTTGATATCGATTGCTTATTATGTATGTACTAAAAATCGGTTCTATACCTTAATATGAGATTGTGAAATTGCTCCAAATACACTGTCG
>NW_024394194.1:0-3335 GCF_016617805.1 Bactrocera tryoni
TTTTTCCAAATGCACTGCCATTATGGCTTTATGTCCACTTCAGTAAGATGAAGAAGGTTAATTAACTTAAATAAGTGAAGTAAATGATTTGAAGAAACTCAATATCGATTGCTAAATGTGTATATACAACAAGATCGACTTTATGCCTTAGTACAAGAATGTGGCGTTCTTCCAAATGCACTGCCGTTATGGCTTTATCTTCTCTTCAGTAAGATAAAGAAGGTTAATTAACTTAAATATGTTAAACTAATGATTTGAAGCAACTCAATATCGATTGCTAAATGTGTATATACAAGAAAATCGACTTTATACCTTAATATAGGATTGTGGAAATCTTCCAACTGCACTGCCGTTATGGCTATATGTCCACTTCAGTAAGATGAAGAAGGTTAATTACTTAAAAATGTTAAGCTAATGAGTTACAGCAACTCAATGTCGATTGCAAAATTTGAATATACAAGAAAATCGACTTTATATCTGAATATAAGATTGTGGAATTTTTCCAAATGCACTGCCATTATGGCTTTATGTCCCCTTCAGTAAGATGAAGAAGGTTAATTAACTTAAATAAGTGAAGTAAAAGATTTGAAGCAACTCAATATCGCTTGCTAAATGTGTATATACAACAAGATCGACTTTATGTCTTAATATAAGATTGTGGCATTCTTCCAAATAAACTGCCGTTATGGCTTTATCTTCTCTTCAGTAAGATAAAAAAGGTTAATTAACTTAAATATGTTAAACTAATGATTTGAAGCAACTCAATATCGATTGCTAAATGTGTATATACAACAAGATCGACTTTATGCCTTAATACAAGATTGTGGCGTTCTTCCAAATGCACTGCCGTTATGGCTTTATCTTCTTTTCAGTAAGACAAAGAAGGTAATTTAACTTTAAATATGTTAAATTAATGATTTGCAGCAACTCAATATCGATTGCTAAATGTGCATATACAAGAAAATTGACTTTATATCTTATTATAAAATTGTGGAATTCTTCCAACTGCACTGCCGTTATGGCTATATGTCCACTTCAGTAAGATGAAGAAGGTTAATTAACTTAAATAAGTGAAGGAAATGATTTGAAGCAACTCAATATCGCTTGCTAAATGTGTATATTTATGAAAATTACTTTATACCTCAATATAAGGTTGTGGAATTCTTCCAAATGCACTGCCGTTATGGCTATATGTCCACTTCAGTAAGGTGAAAAAGGTAAATTAACTTAAATATGTTGAACTAATGAGTTACAGCAACTCAATGTCGATTGCCAAATTTGAATATACAAGAAAATCGACTTTATATTTCAATATAAGATTGTGGAATTTTTCAAATGCACTGCCATTATGGCTTTATGTCCACTTCAGTAAGATGAAGAAGGTTAATTAACTTAAATAAGTGAAGTAAATGATTTGAAGCAACTCAGTGTCGATTGCTAAATATGTATATACAAGAAAATCGACTTTATATCTAAATAAGCGATTGTGGAATTCTTTCAAATGCTCTGTCGTTATGGCTTTATGCCAGCTTCTGTAAGATGAAGGAGGTAAATTACTTAAATTTGTTAAAATAATGATCTGCAGCAACTCAATATCGTTTGTTAAATGTGTATATACAAGAAAATCGACTTTATATCTTATTATAAAATTGTGGAATTCTTCCAAATGCACTGTCGTTATGGCTATATGTCCACTTCAGTAAGATGAAGAAGTTGAATTACTTAAATATGTTTAACTAATGATTTGCAGCAACTCAATATCGTTTGTTAAATGTGTATATACAAGAAAATCAACCTTATATCTAAATGTAAAATTGTGGAATTCTTCCAAATGCACTGCCGTTATGGCCTTATGTCAGCTTCAGTAAGACGAAGAAGAATAATTAATTTAAATATGTTAAATTAATGGTTTGAAGCAACTCAATATCGATTTCTAAATGTATATATATGTACAAGAAATCGACTTTATACCTTAATATAAGATTGTAAAATTCTTACAAATGCACTGTCGTTATGGCTATATGTCCACTTCAGTAAGATGAAGAAGTTAAATTAGCTTAAATATTTTAAATTAACGATTTGCAGAAACTCAATATCGTTTGCTAAATGTGTATATACAAGAAAATCGACCTTATATCTAAATGTATAATTGTGGAATTCTTCCAAATGCACTGCCGTTATGGCTTTATGCCCACTTCAGTAAGATGCAGAAGGTTAATTAACTTCAATAAGTGAAGTAAATGGTTTGAAGGGAAAATTGACTTTATACCTAAATATAAGATTGTGGAACTCTTCTAAATGCTCTGCTGTTATGGCTTTATGTCAACTTCAGTAAGATGAAGAATGTAAATTAACTTAAATTTGTTAAATTAATGATTTGCGGCAACTCAATGTAGATTGCTAAATGTGTATATACAAGAAACTTGTTTTTATACTTCAATATAAGACTGTAGAATTTTTCCAAATGCACTGCCATTATGGCTTTATGTCCACTTCAGAAAAATGAAGAAGGTTAATTAACTTAAATAAGTGAAGTAAATGATTTGAAGCAACTCAGTGTCGATTGCTAAATGTGTATATACAAGAAAATCAACTTTATATCTGAATAAGCGATTGTGGAATTCTTCCAAATGCTATGCCGTTATAGCTTTATGCCAGCTTCAGTAAGATGAAGAAGGTAAATTTACTTAAATATGTTAAATTATTGATTTGTAGCAACTCAAAATCGATTGCTCAATGTGTATATACAAGAAAATTGACTTTATATCTTATTATAAGATTGCGGAATTCTTCCAAATGCACTGCCGTTATGGCTTTACGTCAACTTCAGTAAGATCAAGAAGGTAAATTAACTTAAATATGTTAAATTAATGATTTGCAGCAACTCAATATCGATTGCTTAATGTATAAACAAGAAAATTGACTTTATACCTCAATATAAGATTGTGGAATTCTTCCAAACGCACTGCCGTTATGGCTATATGTCCACTTCAGTAAGGTAATGAAAGTAAATTAACTTAAATATGTTAAATTAATGAATTGCAGCAACTCAATATCGATTGCTAAATGTGTATATACAAGAAAATTGACTTTATATCTTATTATAAGATTGCAGAATTCTTCCAAATGCACTGCCGTTATGACTTTTCGTCAACTTCAGTAAGATCAAGAAGGTAAATTAACTTAAATATGTTAAATTAATGATTTGCAGCAACTCAATATCGATCGCTTAATGTATATATAAAGGAAAATTGACTTTATACCTCAATATTAGATTGTGGAATTCTTCCAAATGCACTGCCGTTATGGCTATATGTCCACTTCAGTAAGATAAA
>NW_024394195.1:0-5467 GCF_016617805.1 Bactrocera tryoni
AAACATTTGATGTTAATCATTTGAAGCAACTCAATACTGACTGCTAAATGTATATATACGAGAAAATCGACTATATACATGAATATAAGATTGTCGAATTCTTTCAAATGCACTGCCGCTATGGCTTTATGTACACTTCAGTAAAATGAAGAAGTTTAATTAACTTAAATATGTTATATTAATGATTTATAGCAACTCAATATCGACTGCTAAATGTGTGTGTACAAGAAAACCGACTTTATACCTGAATATAAGATTGTCGAATTCTTCCAAATGCGTTGCCGGTATGGCTTTATGTCAACCTCAGGAAGATGTAGAAGGTTAATTAAATTAAATATGTTAAATTAATGATTTGATGCAAATCAATATCGATTCGGAATTCTTCCAAATGCACTGCCGTTATGGCTTTATGTCAACTTCAGTAGGATGAAGAAGGTTAAATAACTTAAATATGTTAAATTGATGATTTAAGGCAACTCAATTTCGACTGCTAAATGTGTATGTGCAAGAAAATCGACTTTATACCTGAATATAAGATTGTCGAATTCTTCCAAATGCACTGCCGTTATGGATTTATGTACACTTCAGTAAAATGAAAAAGGTTAACTAACTTAAATATGTCAAATTAGTGAGTTGATGCAAATCAATGTCGATTGCTAAATGTGTATATACAAGAAAATCGACTTTATACCTGAATATAAGTTTGTCGAATTCTTCCAAATGCGTTGCCGGTATGGCTTTATGTCAACCTCAGGAAGATGTAGAAGGTTAATTAACTTAAATGTGTTAAATTAATGATTTAAAGCAACTCGATATCGACTGCTAAGTGTATATGTACAAGAAAATCGACTTTATACCTGAATATAAGTTTGTCGAATTCTTCCAAATGCACTGCCGCTTTGGCTTTATTCCAACTTCAGTAAGATGAAGAAGGTTAAATAACTTAAATATGTTAAATTAATGATTTAAGGCAACTCAATTCCGACTGCTAAATGTGTATGTGCAAGAAAATCGACTTTATACCCGAACATAAGGTTGTCGAATTCTTCCAAATGCACTGCCGTTACGGCTTTATGTACACTTCAGTAAATTGAAAAAGGTTAATTAACTTAAATATGTTAAATTAGTGATTTGATGCAAATCAATATCGACTGCTAAATGCATATATACAAGAAAATGGACTTTGTACCTGAATATGAGATTGTCGAATTCTTCCAAATGCACTGCCGTTATGGCTTTATGTCAACTTCAGTAAGATGAAGAAGGTAAATTAACTTAAAGATGTTAAATTAATGATTTAAAGCAACTCAATATCGACTGCTTAATGTGTATATATAAGAAAATGGACTTTGTACCTTAATATATTATTGTCGAATTCTTCCAAATGCACTGCCGTTATGGCTTTATGTCAACTTCGGTAAGATGAAGATGGTTAATTAACTTAACTGTAAGACTTCAGTAAGATGAAGAAGGTTAATTAACTTAAATATGTTAAAGTAATGAGTAAAAGCTACTCAATGTCGATTGTTAAATGTGTATATACAAGAAAATCGAATTTATTCCTGAATAAAAGATTGTCGAATTCTTCCAAATGCACTGCCATTATGGCTTTATGTACACTTCAGTAAGATGAAGAAGGTTAAGTAACTTAATTATGTTAAATTAATGATTTAAGGCAACTCTATTTCGACTGCTAAATGTGTATGTACAAGAAAATCGACTTTATACCTGAATATAAGATTGTCGAATTCTTCCAAATGTACTGCCGTTATGGCTTTATGTCAACTTCAGCAAGATGAAGAAGGTTAATTAACTTAAATGTATTAAATTAGTGATTTAAGGCAACACAATATCGACTAGTAAATGTGTATACACAAGAAAATCGACTTTATACCTGAATATAAGGTTTTCGAATTCTTCCAAATGCACTGCCGTTATGGCGTTATGTCAACTTCAGCAAGATGAAGTAGGTTAATTATCTTAAATATTTGATGATAATGATTTGAAGCAACTCAATATTGTCTGCTAAATGTGTATATACAAGAAATTCGACTTTATACCTGAACATATGATTGCCGAAATCTTCCAAATGCACTGCCGTTAAGGCTTAGTGTCAACTTTAGCAAGATCTAGAACGTTAATTAACTTAAATATTGGATGCTAATGATTTGAAGCAACTCAATATCGACTGCTAAGTGTGTATATACGAGAAAATCGACTTTATACCTGAATATAAGATTGTCGAATTCTTCCAAGTGCACTGCCGTTATGGCTTTCCGTCAACTCTAGTAAGGTGAAGAAAGTTAATTAACTTAAATTTGTCAAATTAATGACTTAAAGCAATTCGATATCGACTTCTAAGTGTGTATATACAAGCAAATCGACTTTATACCTGAATATAAGATTGTCGAATTGTTCCAAATGCACTGCTTTTATGGCTTTATGTCAACCTCAGCAAGATGAAGTAGGTTAATTAACTTAAATATTTGATGTTTCTGATTTGAAGCAACTCAATACCGACTGCCAAATGTGTTATATAAGAAAATCTACTTTATACCTGAATATAAGATTGTCGAATTTTTCCCAATGCACTGCCGTTATAGCTTTACGTCAACTTCAGTAAGATGAAGAAAGTCAGTTAACTTAAATATTTGATGTTAATGATTTGAAGCAATTTAATATTGACTGCTAAATGAGTACATTCAAGAAAATCGACCTTATACCTGAATATAAATTTGCGGAATTCCTCCAGATGCACTGCCGTTATGGCTTTATGTCAACTTCAGTAAGATGAAGAATGTTAATTAACTTAAATGTGTTAAATTAGTGATTTAAGGCAACTCAATGTCGACTGCTAAATGTTTACATACAAGAAAATCGACTTTATACCTGAATATTAGATTGTCGAATTCTTCCAAATGCTCTGCCGTTATGTCGTTATGCCAACTTCAGTAAGATGAAGAAGGCAAGTTAACCTAAATATGTTAAAATAATGATTTAAAGCAACCCCATATCGAGTTTTAAATGTGTATATACAAGAAAATCGACTTTATACCTGAACAAATGATTGTCGAAATCTTCCAAATGCACTGCCGTCATGTCTTAATGTCAACTTTAGCAAGATCTAGAAGGTTAATTAACTTAAATATTGGATGTTAATGATTTGAAGCAACTCAATATCGACTGCTAAATGTGTATATACAAGAAAATCGACTTTATAACTGAACATAAGGATGTCGAATTCTTCCAAATGCACTACCGTTATGGTGTTATGCCAACTTCAGTAAGATGAGTAAGGAAAGTTAACCTAAATATGTTAAATTAACTAATTAACTTAAACATTTGATGTTAATGATTTAAGGCAACTCAATATGGATAGCTAAATGTGTATATAATAGAAAATCGACTTTACACCTGATTATAAGGTTGTCGAATTCTTCCAAATGAACTGCCGTTATGGCGTTATGTCAACTTCAGTAAGATGAAGAATGTTAATTTACTTAAATGTGTTAAATTAGTGATTTAAGGCAACTCAATATCGACTGCTAACTGTGTGCATACAAGAAAATCGACTTTATACCTGAATATAAGATTGTCGAATTCTTCCAAATTTGCTGCCGTTATGGCGTTATGCCAACTTCAGTAAGATGAAGAAGGCAAGTTAACCTAAATATGTTAAATTAATGATTTAAAGCAACTCCATATCGAGTTTTAAATGTGTATATACAAGAAAATCGACTTTATACCTGAACATATGATTGGCGAAATCTTCCAAATGCACTGCCGTTATGGCGTTATGTCAACTTCAGCAAGATGAAGAAGGTTAATTAACTTAAATCAATAACTCAATATCGACTAGTAAATGTGTATACACAAGAAAATCGACTTTATTCCTGAATATAAGATTTTCGAATTCTTCCAAATGCACTGCCGCTATGGCTTTATGCCAACTTCAGCAAGATGAAGAAGGCTAGATATCTTAAATATGTTAAATTAATGATTAAAAGCAACTCCATATCGAGTTTTAAATGTGTATATACAAGAAAATCGACTGCATACCTGAACATATGATTGTCGAAATCTTCCAAATGCACTGCCGTTATGGTGTTATGCCAACTTCAGTAAGATGAAGAAGGCAAGTTAACCTAAATATGTTAAATTAACTAATTAACTTAAATATTTGATGTTAATGATTTAAGGCAACCCAATATCGATTGCTAAGTATGTATGTACAAGAAAATCGACTTTGTTCCTGAATATAAGGTTGTCTAATTCTTTTAAATACACTGCCGTTATAGCGTTATGTCAACTTCAGTAAGATGAAGAAGGTTAATTAACTTAAATGTGTTAAATTAGTAATTTAAGGCAACTCAATATCGACTAGTAAATGTGTATACACAAGAAAATCGACTTTATACTTGAATATAAGAATATCGAGTTCTTCCAAATGCACTGCCGTTATGGCGTTATGCCAACTTCAGTAAGATGAAGAAAGCTAACTAACTTCAATATTTGATGTTAATGATTTAAGGCAACTCTATATCGACTGCTAGATGTGTATATACAAAAAACTCTACTTTATACCTGAATATAAGATTGTCGAATTCTTCCAAATGCACTGCCGTTATGGCGTTATGTCAACTTCAGTAAGATGAAGAAGGTTAATTAACTTAAATGTGTTAAATTAGTAATTTAAGGCAACTCAATATCGACTAGTAAATGTGTATACACAAGAAAATCGACTTTATACTTGAATATAAGAATATCGAGTTCTTCCAAATGCACTGCCGTTATGGCTTTATGTCAACTTCGGTAAGATGAAGAAGGCTAATTAATTTAACTATTTGATGTTAATGATTTAAGGCAACTCAATATCGATTGCTAAATATGTATATACAAGAAAATCGACTTTATACCTGAATATAAGGTTGTCTAATTCTTCCAAATGCACTGCCGTTATGGCGTTATGTCAACTTCAGTAAGATGAAGAAGGTTAATTAACTTAAATGCGTTAGATTAATGATTTAAGGCAACTCAATATCGACTAGTAAATGTGTATACACAAGAAAATCGACTTTATACCTGAATATAAGATTGTCGAATTTTTCCCAATGCACTGCCTTTATAGCTTTACGTCAACTTCAGTAAGATGAAGAAAGTCAGTTAACTTAAATATTTGATGTTAATGATTTGAAGCAATTTAATATTGACTGCTAAATGAGTACATTCAAGAAAATCGACCTTATACCTGAATATAAGTTTGCGGAATTCCTTCAGATGCACTGCCTTTATGGCTTTATGTCAACTTCAGTAAGAATGTTAATTAACTTAAAGGTGTTAAATTAGTGATTTAAGGCAACTCAATGTCGACTGCTAAATGTTTAAATACAAGAGAATCGACTTTATACCTGAATATTAGATTGTCGAATTCTTCCAAATGCTCTGCCGTTATGGCGTTATGCCAACT
>NW_024394196.1:0-9156 GCF_016617805.1 Bactrocera tryoni
GGTCTTACGTAAACTTGAGTAAAATATGATGGCTAATTAAATTTATTATGTGAATTTATTAATTTAAAACAACTTGACATGGATTTCTAAATGTGTACATGCAAGAAAGTCGGTTTTATACCCAAATGTAAAATTAAGGAATTTTTTCCAAATGCACTGGCTTTGTGGTCTTATGTCAACTTGAGTAAAAGATGATGGTTAATTAATTTTATTATGTGAATTTAATAATTTGAAACAACTTGACATGGATTTCTAACTGAGTATATGCAAGAAAGTCGGTTTTATACCCAAATGTAGAATTATGGAATTTTTTCCAAATGCTCTGCCGTTACGGTCTTACGTAAACTTGTATAAAAGATGATGGCTAATTAAATTTATTATGTGAATTTATTAATTTGAAACAACTTGACATGGATTTCTAAATGTGTATATGCAAGAAAGTCGGTTTTATACCTAAATGTAGATATATGGAATTTTTTACAAATGCACTGCCGTTATGGTCTTATGTCAACTTTAGTAAAAGATGATGGTTAATTAACTCTAATATGTGAATTTAATAATTTGAAACAACTTGATATGGATTTTTACATGTGTACATGCAAGAAAGCCGGTTATATACCTAAATGTAAAATTAAGGAATTTTTTCCAAATACACTGGCGTTGTGGTCTTATGTCAACTTGAGTAAAAGATGATGGTTAATTAATTTTATTATGTGAATTTAATAATTTGCAACAACTTGACATGGATTTCTAAATCAGTATATGCAAGAAAGTCGGTTTTATAACTAAATGTAGAATTATAGAATTTTTCCAAATGCACTCCCGTTATGGTCTTATGTCAACTTGAGTAAAAGATGATGGTTAATTAATTTTATTATGTGAATTTAAAAATTTGAAACAACTTGACATGGATTTCTAAATGTGTATGCAATAAAGTCGGTTTTATACCCAAATGTAGAATTAAGGAATTTTTTCCAAATGCACTGTTGTTATGGTCTTATGCCAACTTCTAAATTAATTAACTTGAATAAGAGAATTTAATAATTTGAAACAACTTGATATGGATTTTTAAATATGTACATGCAAGAAAGTCGGTTTTGTATCTAAATGTAAAATTAAGGCATTTTTTCCAAATGCACTGCCGTTATGGTCTTACGTCAACTTGAGTAAAAGATGAATGTTAATTAATTTTATTATGTGAATTTAATAATTTGAAACAACTTGACATGGATTTCCAAATGTGTGCATGCAAGAAAGTCGGTTTTGTACCTCAATGTAAAATTAAGGCATTTTTTCCAAATGCACTGCCGTTGTGGTCTTATGTCAACTTCAGTAAGATGATAAGGGTTAATTAACTATAATATGTCATTTTGGTAATTTGAAACAACTTGATATGGATTTCCAAATGTGTACATGCAAGAAAGTCAGTTTTATACCTAAATGTTCAATTAAGGAATTTTTTTCAAATGCACTGCCGTTATGGTCTTATGACAACTTCTTTAGGATGAAGAACGTTAATTAACTTTAATATGTTAAGCTAATAATTTGAAACAACCTGACATGGATTTCTAAATGTGTATATGCAAGAAAGTCGGTTTTATACCAAAATGTAGAATTATGGAATTTTTTCCAAATGCACTGCCGTTATGGTCTTATGCCAACTTGAGTAAAAGATGATGGTTAATTAATTTTATTATGTGAATTTAATAATTTGAAACAACCTGACATGGATTTCTAAATGTGTATATGCAAGAAAGTCGATTTTATACCTAAATGTAAAATTGTGGAATTTTTCCAAATGCAATGCCGTTTTTGCTTTATGTCAACTTCTATAAGATGACGAAGGTTAACAAACTTTAATATGTTAAGATTTGAGTACGATTTGAAGCAACTTCATATGGATTTCTTAATGTGTACATGCAAGAAGTCGGTTTTATACCTAAATGTTAAAGTATGGAATTTTTTCCAAATGTACTGCCGTTATGGTCTTATGTCAACTTGAGTAAAATGATGAGGGTTAATTAACTTCAATATGCTAAGCTAGTGATTTAAAGCAGCTTGAGATGGATTGCTAAATGTGTACAGGCAAGAAAATCGGTTTTATACCTAAATGTAAAATTGTGGAATTTTTCCAAATGCGGTGCCGTTATGGTTTTATGCCAACTTTAGTAGGATGAAGAAAGTTAACTAACTTTAATATGTGAATTTAATAACTTGAAGCAACTTGATATGGATTTCCAAATGCGTACATGCAAGAAAGTCGGTTTTATACCTAAATGTAAAATTATGGAATTTTTTCCAAATGCACTCCCGTTATGGTCTTATGTCAACTTGAGTAAAATGATGAGGGTTAATTAACTTTAATATGCTAAGCTAGTGATTTCAAGCAGCTTGATATGGATTGCTAAATGTGAACATGCAAGAAAAGTCTGCTTCATACCTAAATGTAAAATTGTGGAATATTCCCAAATGCACTGCCGTTATGGCTCCATGTCAACTTGAGTATGAAGATGAGGGTTAATTAACTTTAGTATGTTAAGCTAATGATTTGAAGCAACTTGATATGGATTTCAAAATGTGTACAGGCAAGAAAATGGGTTTTATACCTAAATGTAAAATTGTGGAATTTTTCCAAATGCGGTGCCGTCATGGTTTTATGCCAACTTTAGTAGGATGAAGAAAGTTAACTAACTTTAATATGTGAATTTAATAACTTGAAGCAACTTGATATGGATTTCCAAATGCGTACATGCAAGAAAGTCGATTTTATACCTAAAAGTAAAATTAGGGAAATTTTTCCAAATGCACTGCCGTTATGGACTTATGTCAACTTAAGTAAGATGAATAAAGTTAATTAACTTAAATAAGAGAATTTAATAATTTGAAACATTTTGATATGGATTTTTAAATGTGTACATGCAAGAAAGCCAGTTTTATACCTAAATGTAAAATTAAGGAATTTTTTCCAAATGCAGTGGCGTTGTGGTCTTATGTCAACTTGAGTGAAAGATGATGGTTAATTAATTTTATTATGTGAATTTAATAATTTGAAACAACTTGACATGGATTTCTAAATGTGTATATGCAAGAAAGTCGGTTTTATACCAAAATGTAGAACTATGGAATTTTTTCCAAATGCACTGCCGTTATGGTCTTACGTCAACTTGAGTAAAAGATGATGGATAATTAATTTTATTATGTGAATTTAATAATTTGAAACAACTTGACATGGATTTCTAAATGTGTATATGCAGTCGGTTTTATACCTAAATGTAGATTTATGGATTTTTTTCCAAATGCACTGTTGTTATGGTCTTATGCCAAACTCCTGTAAGATGAAGAAAGTTAATTAACTTAAATAAGAGAATTTAATAATTTGAAACAATTAGATATGGATTTTTAAATATGTACATGCAAGAAAGTCGGTTTTATACCGAAATGTAGAATTATGGAATTTTATCCAAATGCACTGCCGTTATGGACTTATGTCAACTTAAGTAAGATGAAGAAAATTAATTAACTTAAATAAGAGAATTTAATAATTTGAAACAACTTGATATGGATTTTTAAATGTGTACATGCAAGAAAGCCGGTTTTATACCTAAATGTAAAAGTAAGGAATTTTTTCCAAATGCACTGGCGTTGTGGTCTTATGTCAACTTGAGTAAAAGATGATGGTTAATTAATTTTATTATGTGAATTTAATAATTTGCAACAACTTGACATGGATTTCTAAATCAGTATATGCAAGAAAGTCGGTTTTATAACTAAATGTAGAATTATAGAATTTTTCCAAATGCACTGCCGGTATGGTCTTATGTCAACTTGAGTAAAAGATGATGGTTAATTAATTTTATTATGTGAATTTAAAAATTTGAAACAACTTGACATGGATTTCTAAATGTGTATATGCAATAAAGTCGGTTTTATACCCAAATGTAGAATTAAGGAATTTTTTCCAAATGCACTGTTGTTATGGTCTTATGCCAACTTCTAAATTAATTAACTTGAATAAGAGAATTTAATAATTTGAAACAACTTGATATGGATTTTTAAATATGTACATGCAAGAAAGTCGGTTTTATACCTAAAAGTAAAATTAAGGAATTTTTTCCAAATGCACTGCCGTTATGGTCTTACGTCAACTTGAGTAAAAGATGAATGTTAATTAATTTTATTATGTGAATTTAATAATTTGAAACAACTTGACATGGATTTCCAAATGTGTGCATGCAAGAAAGTCGGTTTTGTACCTTAATGTAAAATTAAGGCATTTTTTCCAAATGCACTGCCGTTGTGGTCTTATGTAGACTTCAAAGAGATGATAAGGGTTAATTAACTATAATATGTCATTTTGGTAATTTGAAACAACTTGATATGGATTTCTAAATGTGTACATGCAAGAAAGTCGGTTTTATACCTAAATGTTCAATTAAGGAATTTTTTCCAAATGCACTGCCGTTATGGTCTTATGACAACTTCTTTAGGATGAAGAACGTTAATTAACTTTAATATGTTAAGCTAATAATTTGAAACAACCTGACATGGATTTCTAAATGTGTATATGCAAGAAAGTCGGTTTTATACCAAAATGTAGAATTATGGAATTTTTTCCAAATGCACTGCCGTTATGGTCTTATGCCAACTTGAGTAAAAGATGATGGTTAATTAATTTTATTATGTGAATTAAATAATTTGAAACAACCTGACATGGATTTCTAAATGTGTATATGCAAGAAAGTCGATTTTATACCTAAATGTAAAATTGTGGAATTTTTCCAAATGCAATGCCGTTTTTGCTTTATGTCAACTTCTATAAGATGACGAAGGTTAACAAACTTTAATATGTTAAGATTTGAGTACGATTTGAAGCAACTTCATATGGATTTCTTAATGTGTACATGCAAGAAGTCGGTTTTATACCTAAATGTTAAAGTATGGAATTTTTTCCAAATGTACTGCCGTTATGGTCTTATGTCAACTTGAGTAAAATGATGAGGGTTAATTAACTTCAATATGCTAAGCTAGTGATTTAAAACAGCTTGAGATGGATTGCTAAATGTGTACAGGCAAGAAAATCGGTTTTATACCTAAATGTAAAATTGTGGGATTTTTCCAAATGCGGTGCCGTTATGGTTTTATGCCAACTTTAGTAGGATGAAGAAAGCTAACTAACTTTAATATGTGAATTTAATAACTTGAAGCAACTTGATATGGATTTCCAAATGCGTACATGCAAGAAAGTCGGTTTTATACCTAAATGTAAAATTATGGAATTTTTTCCAAATGCACTCCCGTTATGGTCTTATGTCAACTTGAGTAAAATGATGAGGGTTAATTAACTTTAATATGCTAAGCTAGTGATTTCAAGCAGCTTGATATGGATTGCTAAATGTGAACATGCAAGAAAAGTCTGCTTCATACCTAAATGTAAAATTGTGGAATATTCCCAAATGCACTGCCGTTATGGCTCCATGTCAACTTGAGTATGAAGATGAGGGTTAATTAACTTTAGTATGTTAAGCTAATGATTTGAAGCAACTTGATATGGATTTCAAAATGTGTACAGGCAAGAAAATGGGTTTTATACCTAAATGTAAAATTGTGGAATTTTTCCAAATGCGGTGCCGTCATGGTTTTATGCCAACTTTAGTAGGATGAAGAAAGTTAACTAACTTTAATATGTGAATTTAATAACTTGAAGCAACTTGATATGGATTTCCAAATGCGTACATGCAAGAAAGTCGATTTTATACCTAAAAGTAAAATTATGGAATTTTTTCCAAATGCACTGCCCTTATGGACTTATGTCAACTTAAGTAAGATGAATAAAGTTAATTAACTTAAATAAGAGAATTTAATAATTGAAACATTTGAAACATTTTGATATGGATTTTTAAATGTGTACATGCAAGAAAGCCGGTTTTATACCTAAATGTAAAATTAAGGAATTTTTTTCAAATGCAGTGGCGTTGTGGTCTTATGTCAACTTGAGTAAAAGATGATGGTTAATTAATTTTATTATGTGAATTTAATAATTTGAAACAACTTGACATGGATTTCTAAATGTGTATATGCAAGAAAGTCGGTTTTATACCAAAATCTAGAACTATGGAATTTTTTCCAAATGCACTGCCGTTATGGTCTTACGTCAACTTGAGTAAAAGATGATGGTTAATTAATTTTATTATGCGAATTTAATAATTTGAAACAACTTGACATGGATTTCTAAATGTGTATATGCAAGAAAGTCGGTTTTATACCTAAATGTAGAATTATGGAATTGTTTTAAAATGCACTGCCGTTATGGACTTATGTCAACTTAAGTAAGATGAAGAAAATTAATTAACTTAAATAAGAGAATTTAATAATTTGAAACAACTTGATATGGATTTTTAAATGTGTACATGCAAGAAAGCCGGTTTTATACCTAAATGTAAAATTAAGGAATTTTTTCCAAATGCACTGGCGTTGTGGTCTTATGTCAACTTGAGTAAAAGATGATGGTTAATTAATTTTATTATGTGAATTTAATAATTTGACACAACTTGACATGGATTTCTAAATGTGTATATGCAGTCGGTTTTGTACCTAAATGTAGATTTATGGATTTTTTTCCAAATGCACTGTTGTTATGGTCTTATGCCAACTTCTGTAAGATGAAGAAAGTTAATTAACTTAAATAAGAGAATTTAATAATTTGAAACAACTAGATATGGATTTTTAAATATGTACATGCAAGAAAGTCGGTTTTATACCGAAATGTAAAATTATGGAATTTTATCCAAATGCGCTACCGTTATGGACTTATGTCAACTTAAGTAAGATGAAGAAAATTAATTAACTTAAATAAGAGAATTTAATAATTTGAAACAACTTGATATGGATTTTTAAATGTGTACATGCAAGAAAGCCGGTTTTATACCTAAATGTAAAATTAAGGAATTTTTTCCAAATGCACTGGCGTTGTGGTCTTATGTCAACTTGAGTAAAAGATGATGGTTAATTAATTTTATTATGTGAATTTAATAATTTGCAACAACTTGACATGGATTTCTAAATCAGTATATGCAAGAAAGTCGGTTTTATAACTAAATGTAGAATTATAGAATTTTTCCAAATCCACTGCCCTTATGGTCTTATGTCAACTTGAGTAAAAGATGATGGTTAATTAATTTTATTATGTGAATTTAAAAATTTGAAACAACTTGACATGGATTTCTAAATGTGTATATGCAATAAAGTCGGTTTTATACCCAAATGTAGAATTAAGGAATTTTTTCCAAATGCACTGTTGTTATGGTCTTATGCCAACTTCTAAATTAATTAACTTGAATAAGAGAATTTAATAATTTGAAACAACTTGATATGGATTTTTAAATATGTACATGCAAGAAAGTCGGTTTTGTATCTAAATGTAAAATTAAGGCATTTTTTCCAAATGCACTGGCGTTGTGGTCTTATGTCAACTTGAGTAAAAGATGATGGTTAATTAATTTTGTTATGTGAATTTAATAATTTGAAACAACTTGACATGGATTTCTAAATGTGTATATGCAAGAAAGTCGGTTTTATACCCAAATGTAGAATTATGGAATTTTTTCCAAATGCACTGTCGTTATGGTCTTACGTAAACTTGAGTAAAAGATGATGGCTAATTAAATTTATTATGTGAATTTATTAATTTGAAACAACTTGACATGGATTTCTAAATGTGTATATGCAAGAAAGTCGGTTTTATACCTAAATGTAGATATATGGAATTTTTTACAAATGGACTGCCGTTATGGTCTTATGTCAACTTTAGTAAAAGATGATGGTTAATTAACTCTAATATGTGATTTTAGTAATTTGAAACAACTTGATATGGATTTCTAAATGTGCACATGCAAGAAAGTCGGTTTTATACCTAAATGTAGAATTATGGAATTTTTTCCAAATCACTGCCGTTATGGTCTTATGTCAACTTGAGTAAAAGATGAATGTTATTTAATTTTATTATGTGAATTTAATAATTTGAAACAACTTGATATGGATTTCCAAAAGTGTGCATCCAAGAAAGTCGGTTTCGTACCTAAATGTAAAATTAAGGCATTTTTTCCAAATGCACTGGCGTTGTGGTCTTATGTCAACTTGAGTAAAAGATGATGGTTAATTAACTTTAATATGTGAATTTAATAATTTGAAACAACTTGATATGGATTTCTAAACGTGTACATGCAAGAAAGTCGGTTTTATACCTAAATGTAAAATTAAGGAATTTTTTCCAAATGCACAGGCGTTGTGGTCTTATGTCAACTTGAGTAAAAGATGATGGTTAATTAATTTTATTATGTGAATTTAATAATTTTAAACAACCTGACATGGATTTCTAAATGTGTATATGCAAGAAAGTCGGTTTTATACCTAAATGTAGATATATGGAATTTTTTACAAATGCACTGCCGTTATGGTCTTATGTCAACTTTAGTAAAAGATGATGGTTAATTAACTCTAATATGTGATTTTAGTAATTTGAAACAACTTGATATGGATTTCTAAATGTGCACATGCAAGAAAGTCGGTTTTATACCTAAAAGTAAAATGAAGGAATTTTTTCCAAATGCACTGCCGTTATGTTCTTATGTCAACTTGAGTAAAAGATGAATGTTATTTAATTTTATTATGTGAATTTAATAATTTGAAACAACTTGATATGGATTTCCAAAAGTGTGCATCCAAGAAAGTCGGTTTCGTACCTAAATGTAAAATTAAGGCATTTTTTCCAAATGCACTGGCGTTGTGGTCTTATGTCAACTTGAGTAAAAGATGATGGTTAATTAACTTTAATATGTGAATTTAATAATTTGAAACAACTTGATATGGATTTCTAAATGTGTACATGCAAGAAAGCCGGTTTTATACCTAAATGTAAAATTAAGGAATTTTTTCCAATTGCACAGGCGTTGTGGTCTTATGTCAACTTGACTAAAAGATGATGGTTAATTAATTTTATTATGTGAATTTAATAATTTTAAACAACTTGACATGGATTTCTAAATGTGTATATTCAAGAAAGTCGGTTTTATACCTAAATGTAGAATTATGGAATTTTTTCCAAATGCACTGGCGTTGTGGTCTTATGTCAACTTGAGTAAAAGATGATGGTTAATTAAC